>NW_026042470.1:0-254210 GCF_023856365.1 Brienomyrus brachyistius
TCTAAACTTCATGCATGATAAACATGTTTTAAATGCTTTTTTATATTCAATTTCAAATCTATATAAATGCAAATGTGATAGATTAGAAACAGGACAAAATAAAATTTTAGATGATGTTCGCTGGTGAGTTGTGCTATTTTATAGAACAGGTCCACGGGCAACTCATGTGGTCATTGGGGGCATCCTTGGGGCACCATGTTGGTGACCCCTTATCTAGACCTACCACATCAGGTAGGAAGGTGCCTATTTCTACCAACTATTCAGACCATCAGACCCAAACCATACATTCAGTCATGCACAGGCACTCCACCAGAGGGCTCTACATTCTGTCCTACATCTGCTCACCTGTTAGACCCACACTCAGTCTCCATCCTGATTTCTACCTACTACTCGGACTATCTCACCAAAACCAGTCCTGTGGCCTGTTCTATGAAGCGGGGTTACTGGCTTATTGGGGAAACTTGTCGGATTTCTTGATCGGGACCTTCAACTGCTCTGCCATAGAGAGCATCCTAACATGCTGCCTTACGGTCTGGTATGCGGGCTGCTGGTGGCCTCCTACCGCTCTGCCATAGAGAGCATCCTAACATACGGCCTTACGGTGTGGTATTCGGGCTGCTGGTGGCCTCTATGACTTTTTTTGTAGACAGTCCATCTGTGTGGTGCTGTTTGCACGAATTGTTTTGGGAAATGCACTTACAGTTTTGCAGATGTTAAGGGTGATTCCAGAAATGCATCAAAGCAACTGAGGAACTGCAATGTCACTGTACAGTTACTTATAATGGGCGCCAATGTAATGTGTAGAGTGGCAAATAAACTGATTCACCATTTACTCTCATGTACATCACTTAAAATGCTTGTTTTAAATGCAAATGTGTGAATGTAAATCTAAGCAGTAAAGCTACAATTTACATTCTGTTTGCATGGTGGAAAGAACATTTAATCTGCCTTTTAAGTGTGATTAGAAGATCTAATGCCTGTGTGCTTGTAATAAGATGGTCGCTGGTTCAAACCCAGCCACAGCACATCTCTGCGTCCTTGAGCGAGGCCCTTAACCCCCAGCTCACTGGGCATCACTATGGGTGGCTGCCCTTCGCAGACAACTTACTCTGTTTACTCTAAAAAAAAGAGAGCAAGTTGAGAGAGAAGTTAAGACAATTTCTCCACAGGGACCAATAAAGTATCAATTATTATTACTGTATGAGAGACTGTCTAATATCAGATAGATAACAGACTCATACTGTGCTGAGCTTGTCTGAGAGAGATGATTAGCAAATGCTCTCCCACAGTATCTCAGCACTCTGTACAAAGAACTTTATATGCTCAGTATCTGCTCCTGTTTATCTAATTGTTCTCATTTTAACTGGATGTTAAGGAGTAAATTAATAAACGTCATGTAAGTGCACATTAAAATGCTTTTTCACTGTTACTTAAGTTCCCATGTGAACAGCCAATCAGATCAGCCTGATGTGTGTCTCTCTGTTTCCTCTCTGTTTCCTGCCCTTTCATCCCGACCACGACCATGATCTCTCACTTAGCAGCAGAGCAGTTTATTCTAAACAGTGGAAGCACAAAAATGTTCAGACTCTTTGGTCTTCTCATTTTCATTAGTAAGGCCCTATAATATAAATTATTTTGGGATTTTAATATTTTCATTTATCTGTATGATGTGATCAGTGGAATTTGGCCATTTAATCTGCATCATAGTTAATAGTTATTTAGATTACTATTATATGTCTTATTTGATTATGATTTTTTTTGTTTTTCTGTTTTTGCAGACACTGCACTGACTACAGATGTTGTTCAGCCCAGTCACCTGATGAGGGTTCAGCTTGGAGACAGTGTGACCCTGACATGCTTCTGTCAAGGAGAAACAACTTTTGTTACTTTGTTTAAGCAAGCTGTTGGTCGGAAGCCCCAGCCCATGGCGAAAGCACTTCTCTACGTACCTGGTGAATTTTACAAGGAATATAAAAGCATAAAACGTTACTCCTTACTGAATGCAGAGGGGAGTTTTAACCTCACTATTTCTAACGTGGAGCCGTCAGATTCTGCAGTGTATTATTGTGCTGCTGTGTTTCTTCATGAGGTCACCTTCGGGAATGGAACCTTTGTCATAATCACAGGTAAATGAGATTCCAACTATTTTCATATTTGCTTTATTATAATGTCAGTAAGATTATTCCCTGCAAAATAATTTTGACAGTTTAGTTGTTTGTCAATATAAAATTAGCAAAGATACCTTATTGTCTGCTTTGTTCCATAAATGTTTTTCTAAACATCAAACAAAAATCATTCATTATTATTATTATTATTATTATTATACAATTTGTTGCATTTTGCTTGCTGTCAGCCAAAAGCCTAACCTTCTCTTTATACAGATGTTAATGTTACACATTGCAGCCTCTTTAAAACAAATAACATAAAAAAATGTTTTGAGTTGTTATATACAGTATAGGACTGTGCAAAAATCTTAAGCAACAAAAGAAAATTATTTTTGACGTTATTTATCTGAGCAGTCAGTGTGTATTCACTCTGAAAAAAAAAATGCATGATTTAACATATGAACTAGGGATGTGCACCATTCAGAACTGATTTGAGAATGAAATTCTCAAATACGTATCCTAAAATTCAGGATTTTGAATACATATATGAACTTGAATTTCAGTTCATTTTGTTAATCTGAATTACATTTGAATTGTGGTTGAAAACAGGTTGTGGCATTGAAATTTATATTTGAATTTAAAGAAGAAGAACGAAAAAGGGTTTGGATTCAAATTCAAGTTCATATACGTACTGTAGGTGTAGCTTTTAACTAAAATATGAACTTTAATTTAAATATGAATTATACATAAACACATTAACATTGTTATACATCATTGTTATAAAAATGTCGTTTTGTAAAGAATGAAATAATGCAACATTTGAAGTGTCACCTAAAATAATAATTATACTGTCATTTTGTGCACCATGGTGGATCTGCTCATAGGAAGAGCTGAGTGTCTCTCCTTAAAAGTCAGTGTTGGCTGCAGTGACGGCAGTTTCTAACCTAAGAAACGTCCCAAACACTTTTCCTGCATCAAAAGTCAAACTAGTCCCTATTCCTGCCATGAAAGGTTCACATAATGTCACCGATACCTGAACCAACCATGTTTATCAGAGGATGCCAACCCTTTGGCTGCAGCTTTCTCTGCACACGCTGAGAGAGTCTTCAGTGTAGCAGGAAAAGATTTCAGGCCAGAAGATTGCAAATTAAATCATGAAACCTTTGAAGATATTATGCTGAATAAATGTAATAATAATGAAAAATTAGCAATGTGTATTGGAATAAAGCATAATTGTATTTGCCATGACGTTTTGCTTTTCGCTGTAGTGCTATGGTTGAACGGAAAAACTTACTTTTGTGTGCATAAGAAAATAAATAGGAGGAACTACGAAACCAAGTAATTCCTTTTACTATGTATACTTTTTCTTTAATGTTAAAAGATAGACAAACTAGTAATGGGCAAACAGCTCTTCGGCTCTTGAATTAAATTATGCAGGTACTACAGCAAAATGCTCAAAAATACCAAAACACATCAAGAGCTAAATATGCAAAAACAATAAATACCTTCCTGTGGAAAAGGGGCAACATAAACCAAATGTAAAGTCACGAAAATCATGAAAATATAAAGTACACTTTACACACTTCATTTCTTTGAATTGAAATTAATTATATTCATCTACCTTCATACATTAATACAAGACATTATATGATTATAATGTTTGTTATTATCATATAATTTTTATTTAGGTATTATGTAGGTGCAGTTAATGTATAGTGTTACCTGATATATACTAATAAGCAGTAATACAATAAAAAGAGAGAAGAATGTCAGCTGTTCTCCAAGAAGTTACTGATTTCTTGGATGGCTAGAAGAACATCGATTCAGTTCCCAAAAATCTGTAAGAACAATTTTTGAGGATCTGTATTTTCCATTGTTATTCTCAAAGGGCTGTCATCATGACTATTTTGCTTTTCAGGTAAAGACTCCAACAGCAGGACTGTGGTACAGCAGCCTGTGTCTGACACATTGCAGCCAGGAGACTCTGTGAGCCTGCAGTGTACGATAGAGACTGGGAGCTGTGCAGGAGAACACAGTGTTTACTGGTTCAGACATGGATCAGGAGAATCCCTTCCTGGAGTCATTTACAGCCATGGAAACAGCAGTGATGAGTGTGAGAAGAGCCCTGAGGCTGGATCTCCTACACGGAGCTGCGTCTACAGCCTCCCCAAGGGGAACCTCAGCCTCTCCGATGCTGGGACTTACTACTGCGCTGTGGCCATGTGTGGGGAGATGCTGTTTGGGAACGGCACATAGCTGGATATAGATGGTAACACCCAGTGTGGGGAGATGCTGTTTGGGAACGGCACACAGCTGGATATAGATGGTAGCACCCAGTGTGGAGAGTATATCTGCTTCAAAGTTTTATTTAGCTTATTCTGCTATTAAGACATTTATTTCTTTTTTTAATGTAATGAATTTTCTAATTTAAGTGCTTAAATTAAATTACACAGATGTTAATTTAATAATTATCCATCCATCCATCCATTTTCCAAACCGCTTATCCTATTGGGTCGCGGGGGGTCCGGAGCCTAATTTAATAATTATTTCAAATATTAATATCCATCCATCCATCCATTTTCCAAACCGCTTATCCTATTGGGTCGCGGGGGGTCCGGAGCCTAATTTAATAATTATTTCAAATATTAATATAAATTGTTAAAATGCAAAATACTAGAAGTTCATGTTAAAAATGGACTATTTACAAAACAACTGCTGTAATGTGTTATCGATTTGATCTTTAACTAATGTAATGTAAGCAAATGGGAAATGTGTCTCTATATCATTATGCTGAAATCTATCTCTTTGTTACAGGCTTTCAGAAGCTGCTGGATCCTCTTCACTCTGGCTTGCTGATAGTTTTATCTTGCAGCATTATTCTGAACGTTGCTCTCATTTGTATAAGATGTAAACTGACCTGTACACACTGTGCAGGTACGCTGCCCGGCTTTATGCACTCAGAAGGACAAAATGTAGATTTTAACAAATTATAGAAATATAAAATTGTTTTATGATAGATAACATTTTCATATTAAAACCACTCTTGCAGGTAATACAGTTTTAAAATCCATTATTAAATCTCACCTTATTTATATAAACCTTTTTGTACTGTAAGATTTACATTTTTGTATTATATCTTTCATATTTTGCAAAATCTATTGAAATATACATGTTGCAATAAGTTGCATATCAATAACTTTTATTACCAAGATCTCCTTTATAGCAATTTTATTATATATGATATATGAGAACAAATGACACGTATCCAAACATGCACACTTAAATTGACAGAAGTCATTTTTACTTTCATTTTTGAGACAAAAAGGATGTTGATTGCTTGAAAATTCGGAATGTTATCTGACCACGGTATGATACCGTGCGAAATTAAATAATATATTGATGTGTTATATATTTTAAACAGATGAAAAGAACAGTGATATATCAAAAGTGGAATGGTCACGCAAGCAAGTATGTAATAAATATTTCAAATTACAAATCGTCAGTAAAACAAATGAACCTCAGACTGATTTCCATCCTGGGATCAGCATTTTAAGTGCTATTTGTGAAAATAGGTAATAGCAAACCGATTTGATCCATCCAATTCTGCCATCTTTGTCTCCACAGTGCCATGACGAGGACACACTGAATTACGCTGCCCTGAACCTTAAGAAGCCAAAACCCAGGAGACAGAAGAAAGACGGGAATAATGACACTCTGTATTCTGACCTCCGCTACAGAGATTATGAATAAAGATGCTTCTCATTCATGTCAGTCACACAGAGTGTTCAGGGTGTAGCTTTAATAATGTTCAGAGGAGGGCAGGGGAGCCAGTGCTTCTGAGACTGAATCACGGGATTTTACGGAGCACCGGTGCTGAGTTTGGTGTCAGTGTGTTTGGGGCGCATTTTTACTGGAAGTGCAAATGTTCAAGCCAGACTGGGGGCTGAGGGAGGGGGAGAGGGGAGCCACAGAGATTATTTCTTCATGGCATGGGGGGGAATAAGCGGCTTTAATGTTGTGGAAAGGCTGAGTTGCTGCAATCAGTTCTTTGATGTCACACATGCTTACTTGTCTCCCTTGTGTACCATGCTGAATGGTTTGGGGCAAACGCACAGGGACTGATCGATTATATTAAACAGATGAAAGAAACTGAATGAAAATTTCAAGTGTTCTTAAATTACGTTTTTCATTTAATTGTGTGTTCTGGATGTATTTTTGAGTATATACATGTACCTGTATATGTACCTGTATATATACCTGTGTCGTTAATAACGATGTGGATAATTAAGAAAGAGGAGTTTTGTTTCTTGCTCCCTGTCTTGTTACTTGGCTCACAAACATACACACACATAGACACACACACAAACATACACAGACACACAAACACACACACACATAGACACACACACACACAAACACACATGCACACATGCACACACACACACTGCTACGGCTCTGTAAGAACACTACCATGCTCTTTTGTGTGAGTGGGGTGGGGGGTGTTAAATAAGATGAAAATGACAATGGCTGTACTTTTGTTATGTCAGTTGTGTTTCTATAGTCATTGTATCATATTCCACAAGCTTTTTATTCTACAAGATGTACAAGCCAGTCAGTGTATTCAGTGGGGTGTTCAGGAGTCATTAGGTTCTGAAAAATGTCTTGCATTTAAAACATAATGTACTTTTGAATACTTAAGTATTTTTAGATGCAAATACTCCAGTACTTTAACTGAAGTAAAAAATTAACTGAAAAACTTTGAGTATTATTTGACGAGGAGTATCTATACTTAACTCAAGTAGTGAAGTTGTGTACTTTGTCCACCTCTGTCCAAAAGTGACATACAGCTGTAAGCTGTTTGGGTTTGTTTGTCTGCTGAGTGCTTCTCTGCAGTGCTGCAGATGTTTCCACTGGTTAGATGCAGCTCAGGAAGACTGACCCACTGACTGCACTGTGCTGGACTCACTTTGCAAAGAGTAAAAACCACACAGACAGAACAATATCTGCTTCTTGTAAGACCCTGTTTCCTCTCTACCTCACCCAGGTCACGCTTTCAAGTATTCAGCCTAAGTTATTTTATCCAAACAAGCCACCATTATTATTCATGCAGCTGGACATTTGACTGGAGCACATGATTGCTACATATCACTACTGTACATGGAACGGAATGTACAGTTTTCACAACAGAACTTTAGAAAAGCAAAATTCTCATCAGTCCACATCTCTAACCACCACACATCCTAGGGCTCCCATTTATAATGGTACATTTTTGTTTTATTCACATTCTTTTTCATCACACAGATAAACACCATCCATTAATCTTACAGCATGTATCCTGGTCAGGGTGATGGGGACGACACCACCTATATCGAGTGTGATTTAAGGCCAAGACCTTAAAAGGGAGAGTCAAGACTGAGGCTTGTTACAAGAGCAGTGGGGCACAAAACAACAAACAACATCATTATGAATGTAAAAGAAATGGATGTATATATAAATATAGGGTAATAATAGAAACAAAAAATAAGAATATATTACATACAGAGGAATATTATAGGAATATTAAAATTAACTTATACACAATCCTTAACTTATACACAATCCTATTGCATGTAACATTATTGCTCATGTGCCAGATATTAGCCTCCCAAAGGAAGCTGCCACACAGGGCATAATGCACTGGCTCAATGCAACACTGCACATCAGTGAATAAGGAGGAACAATATTGCAGATCAGCAGCAGATAGAAACTGTATCAGAAGACAGTGAACAGGGGAAAAGTTCAATGAGCAGAGTGCAGATTATAAAGCCTGACTGCTGTGGGGCCCAATGACCTGCGGTACCGTTCTGTCACACGCCGGGTGTCTGAGTCTCTTACTGAAGGAGCTGCCCTTACGGGCCTCCATAGTCTGCTGGGGGGGTGAGAGGTGTCACATAAAATTGATGACAGCCTTGTTATCAGCCTGCTCTCATCCATCTACTCTACAGTGCCAAGGGACGCTCCTCCCTGATGATGAGAGGAGTCTAAGCATGTGGACATTTGGGATAATGTGAGTTCAGAACTGGATGGTCAGCTGTACGACTTCCAGTCTGTAGGCAGACTCATCACCTTCAGTTATGATGGCAAACACAGTAGTATCACCTGCAAAATTCAGGATCTTCACTGGAGCAGCAGTGATTTGTGTAGAAATTGAAGAGAAGAGGGAGAGCACAGAGCCTGGAGGAGCTCAGTGCTGAGGGTCAGCGTGTCTGATGTGTGCTGTAAGCATACAGATGTCCTGCATTTGTGGAACATTTTGTTTGTGCTGCTGTTTATATGTGTTGTTGACGCTGCAGTCAGTAATTTTCCACTAGCAGTCTCACCTCTGCATTTTACAGGAAGACTGACCGACTGAGAGCAGGGTGTTTGTGTCTCTCTTCTCAGTGAGCGAAAACCACACAACCATCAGGTCCTCAGCTCAGGCCCACTGCTTCACTAGAAAAACCACAAAGGGTATTTTTATCTAAAAGTGGGTGAGCAAGTGAGATGTTATTGACAGCATGAATTTGTCTACTAACATTTTAAATTCAAACCTAAAAAGCAGTATGTCCAGGATGTCAGTAATTACATTTAGTCAGTATGAACAATTTGGGTGCAATAATATAGAATAATGTAGAATTTTGCATAATTCAGTTAATACCAGTAAGATACCGATCATTAACACTATAAGGTCATGTTGCTGAATCTCATTGTTAAAGTTAAATGAATCTACGCATTTTTATACACACAAGACTGTGCTTAGTTCATCTTTCAGTCAAAATCACACAGTGAGGCAAATCTGACCATCTTAATTGTTTTTGCTTGTGTGGAATGGCATCCCATGCAGGCCTGTGCTCTGTGCTTCCTGGGACAGGTCCCACCCTCTCCAGACCCCGATGAGAATTAGTAGTCGCTGGATAAAAGATTGACAAAAGATAAAAATACAAAAGTCATTCTTGCTGTCTAACCTCTGATTACTGCATGACATTTCTGATTTCTGATAACTGATAAGTAGAAAATATGTTTAGTCTCTTGCTTGGTGGTAAGAAAAAAGGAGAACCACAAAGAGCACAGTCATTTTCAAGGTTATTTCTCACTGGTCAGTGTGAAAGGCTGCGTCATTAATATAACGCCGGGCTCAGCACAGTGACTGCACCTGCGCTGCACTGTAGAACACAAGCCAGGCTGCAGACCATCAGCCCTGAAAGTTAAAACAGGACTCGTATGTGTGTCATGTGGTGTTTAATAAAAATTTACAGGACAGAACATAGTGGATTCAGTTTCCTTTGCTCTTACACTCCCAGTCCAAAGTGTGGCCACGACTGCTGTCAATGCATCTGTCTCTTTTTTCACCTTAATTTTTCACCTGTGTTATTCACCTTAATATCAAAAGGCTCCAAAGCAGTACAGTAATGCAGAACAAATATTGTAACTAACAAGGAAGTGGGGAGGTAATGGACAGAAGTGTTGGTTTTTGGTAACTCCACTCCTCTGACCTCCACTGTAATTTTAGGTTCCTTGGAACAATATTGTAAACCAGTCATCACACATCACACACATAAAGTCGACACCAACCTTAAGTTTGACACTCAGATAAGGTTAGTTGTCAAGTCAAGCTTTTTACAATTGAGGCAGTTGGCCAAAATAAAGCCAATTCTTTCTAGGCAGCACTTTGAGACAGTAATCCACTCTTTTGTCACTACTAGTTTGGACCACTGTAACGCCCTCTATGTTGGGGTTAGAGGCTCCACTATTGTTCACCTCCAGAAGGTTCAAAATGCTGCCGCACATGGAAATATGAGCATGTCTCCCCCATTTTAGCCTCACTCCACTGGCTGCCCGTACATTTTAGGATTCATTTTAAAATTCTGTTATTTGCTTTTAAAGCCCTCAGTGGTCTTGCTCCATCTGACCTCTGTGAGCTGCTTCACCCTTACACCCCCACCCGCTCTCTCAGGTCAGCTGATCAGCTGTTCCTGACGGTTCCTAAGACTCAGCGTGAGCTTAGAGGGGATCGAGCCTTTGCAGTCGCAGCTCCTAAAATGTGGAATGACTTGCCTTTTCACATTAGAGAGGAATCCCCTCTGTCCGTTTTTAAATCTCTTCTAATCTCTTCTCCTTCACCTTTGACACATTGTGAGATGTTAATTTTAATAGTAAATCTTATTTTAATCTTAGCCTTTTCTTTATTAATTAATTGATTTTTTTAAATTTTTATTAATGGCCTTTTACTCACATTGAATGTTTTGGTTTTTATTAAATTTCTTTTACTTCGTTTTTAAGTGTGTGAATGTTTTTATTTATTCCTTTGTGCAGCACTTTGGTCCATAAGGTTGTTTAAAGTGCTTTTCAAATAAAGAGCTGGATTGGATTACATTGGAAGATGGCTCAACAAATCTCTTTCACAGAATGTAAAATTCGACAGAGGGCGCAAGGTGACATTCTGTCAGGGGCCCAGAATTTTTAGCTACACCTCTGTGTTACTGTGTTTTTTTTGTTCTAGCCATCAATAACTCTGGAGTTGCTATATCGCCACCTGGTGGTGAAAAGATCAGACAAAAATATGTACACATGTTACCAACAGTTTGAAATTGAAGTGCAGAGTTAACAGGTTTAATTAATCGTCCCCACGGATGCCAGTCATGAAATTTGAGAATTGCAAATTAAAACACAGGAAAAAATCAGGAACACTACAAGATAAAATATTTAGCAAACACTCAATGTGCATCCAGGGTGACAAGGGACAACTGGAGGATGATATGACAATCTGACAGTGACATTCACAGCACTTTATATGTTGCCAAAAACAGAAAAGGGGATTAAAATCAAGAATCAGAAATCATGTATGAGGGTGGGGCTGCTTGGTGGTGCAGTGATTAGCACTGTTACCTCCCACCACTGGGACTCAGGTTCGAGTCTCCGCCTGGGTCACATGTGTGGGGAGTTTGCATGTTCTCTCTTGCTAAATTGGCCGTAGGAGTGCATGTGTGTGTGAATGGTGTGTGAATGTGCCTTGCAATGAGCTGCCCCCCCGTCCTGGGTTGTTCCCTGCCTCGTGCACAGATCCTGCCAGGATAGGCTCTGGACCCCCCGCGACCCAGTAGCATAAGCGGTTTAGACAATGGATGGATGTATGAGGGTGAGTCACAATGACGACAGCTGCTCTGTTGACTTGGTCCCAGGAGTCGTCAGCGTTGGTCTGCCGGGGCCCCCGTCCTGTCTGTGGAAGCACCCGTCTTGTTGGCTGTTCTCTCTGCCTGGGCCCCCTCTCCTGCTGCCTCACGTTTGGGTTGAAGTGGCTCCCCAGTGCTTCTGTAAAGCTCTTTGTGTATCTTAGAAAAGGGCTGTATAAATGTAACATTCATTCATTTATTCAAGGTCCCAGCCAGAAGAGTGCAGTACTACACTGTCCCCCACAGCCTGAATCAGCTGGATGTTATAGGATTAAGACACTTCCTGCATTAGGCCATTTACCCTCAGTGTATTTCCATACCCTGACAGGATGGATGACAATACTATGGCCCTAATTTTCAATACACAGTTTTCACAGGAGTCTCACCCTCATCCACATTCTCTGCATTCCTTATCTCATGCTTCTTTGCCACCCGCATCTCCTCTGCCTGCTTTGTCTCATTTTCCCACAATTGAAACACCGTCCAATTTGTCTCTGTTTTAGTTCTACCACATTAGTCCCTGAGCAACCAGTCTGATCCCGTTCCTCTAATTTCAGACGCATCTGGCTTATCTGATTGGGACTGAAGCTGCTGTTACTAGGAAAACCACATTCGTCCCACTGGGGCAGGTCTGACACCGCGTCCTTCCCATATGTCTCCCATAATTGTTGTACAGAATTTCAGCTGGAGTTCTTTCCCAGAAGCAAGTAATTTCACTTTAGCACCTGTTCAGTAAAAGTCAAGTAGGTCTTTAATGTTATTTTTAACTTTACACAGTTGAGTATAGTACAGTTACAAAAGAAACTGTTTCCCTCGGACCAAGGTGCTACTTAAATTAACAGAAGACTAACACATACCAACCTAGCAACATACTGTATGGTGCATAATGAGCAAAAACTGTGCAAACATTGCAGGACAGTGCAAAAAGAGAGGACAACTGACACCAACGAGCACAAACAGCACAGTAAACCCAGTACTGAGAAGGCGCAGTTTGGTTGTCCAATGAGGTAGCAATAAAAATAAATAAAAGTAACTGTAAACATGGCGACAATAAGATAAAAAATAGTAGTTAAATAATAAAGTGTGTTAATGAGTGTATGTGTGTGTGGTATCAGATTAGTCCCTGAGAGTTCAGTAGTCTGACGGCATGGGGGATAAAGCTGTTTGAGTCTGGCTGTAAAGGCCCGAATGCTCCGGGACCTATTTCCAGAAGGCAGGAGGGTGAAACGATAATGTGAGGGGTGGGTGGGGTCATCCACAATGGTGGTGGCTTTGCGGATGCAGTGTGTGGTGTGAATATCTGTGATGGAGGGGAGAGATATGTTAGGGTTATCTTCTTCTGAAGATGCGCTGGAAACAAACCAGTCTCTGAACACAGAACAACGCAGACAGCTGTGATGACGTTTTACTTGCTGCAAGGTGTAGGGAATCCACTTGCAGAGTCTCCGCAGTTTCAGCAAAATGATGGTTTATTGAACAGCAAAAATAATACAATGTAATACAGTGTAGAGACACACCGGGTACTGAAAGGCAGCTCAGATACAAATTGAAGACAGTTCTTCACCCCCCTTTATACCCAAAAAGGCCCTCCCCACCAAGGTGTTGTGTGTAGGTGTTGTGAGTGAATTTACATATAAAGAGTGACCCCCTGGAGTGTGAGGATCCTGAGACAGGGACGGGACAGGACAGGGTGGAGACTTTTATGATCATTGTAATTCAATTCTTATCACCTTATCTTATCCTTATCACCATAGTGGTGCCAACTGGAACCCCCATTCTCTCCCTGGCTTCCCCCATGATCATAAATTCCTAACATTGTCTGCATTCAAATGATCAACCAAGAACCTTGGGACATTTTTACCACTTTTCCTTACAAAGGGAAGCCCGGTCCTGACCTCGAGGTGTCAGCCTCTCAGTCGAACTCAGCCAACTTCGAAAGAGTAACTCCCCTCGCAGTGTCTTTTATTGAGGTACACAAACAGGATATGCAACTGACATTGAACATTGTTTGTCACCATATATGGGGTGGAAATATTCAAGCGACAGTTCTTGAGACGTGTTATTGCTCAATTAAGATCAAGCTGCGGCAGGGTGTTGTTTCTAAGCGTCTAGCAAAATGATGATAAAAAAAGTACATATTTCTCTAACACGATACTCCCAATGATTTTCTCACCTGTCATCACTATCTGTTGTAGGGACTTGTGATCTGAGGCGACACAGTTCTCAAAGCAGACCGTGATGCAGCTGCTCAGGGTGCTTTCAACAGTTCCCCAATAGAGTGTGAGAATGGGAGATGGGCTTTTCTGAGCTTCCGTGGAGAGTAGAGGTGCTGCTGTGCTTTCCTTACTATGGAGCTGATGTTGAAGGACCTGGTGAGATTCTCCGCCAGATGGACAACAAGGAATCTGGTACTCTCTACGATCTCCACAGATGAGCCATCGATGTGCAGCAGAGAGTGGTCACTCTGTGTTTTGTGTTCTTCTAACGTCAACAACCATCTCTTTGGTCAACATTCAGAGACAGGTTGTTGGCTCTGCAGCAGTCCGATAGTCATCACACTTCCTCTTTGTATGCTGAGTCACCGTTTTTATTGATGAGACCCACAACAGTCTTGTCATCTGCCTGATGTTGATGATGGAATTCGAAATGTGCATTGCTGCTCAGTTGTGAGTCATCGGAGTTAACAGCAGTGGGCTGAGCATAAAGTCCTGGGTTCCTGCTACAGCGTCTGAGCAGTTGCCTTCGTCGCCCATAGCTCCTGCGCAGCCCGAGCAGCCGCCTCCGCTGCCCCCTGCGGCCCCAGAGCCCGAGCAGCCGCCGCCTGCTTTGCCCGTAGCTCCTGAGCAGCCGCCTCCGCTGCCCCCTGCGGCCCCAGAGCCCACGCCCGAGGCGCTCCCTCCGCCTCAAATGACTGTGCCCCCTGGGGCTCTTGTTCCTGGCCCCACTCCTGTCCCTGACCCAGCTCCAGACTTTCCTGCCCTAGTCCCCGAGGAGGTCCCGGACAGTCTGACCACCGTGTGTGTGCCACGCCCCCTGATTATCCACGTGTGCTTCCCTGATCGTACCCAGCTGTGTCCGATTATTTTCAATCAGTCCTGTCTATTTGAGTTCATGTCTTACTAGAGTTCAGTGTCCGTCATTGAAGTCCGTCTGCGTGAGATGTTTCCTGCACCCCGTGTTCCTAATAAATCCCCGTATCCTGCCTGCCTTGCCTGTTTCCTGCCCGTCCGCCGCTCCCGTTAAATGGCGATCGTGACACAAGGCACACGCACATCAAGTACCAATGCAGCAAATACAGATGAACAATTTAGGAGGAATACTAGTCAAAGGAAGGAAGAAAAGCAGCCCACCCTATCTCATGGTCACGGACACAAACATCAGGGAGTGTTATGAAGAAGACATCACACTTAACACCATTGGTTTTATGCAGTGAATTACACCAGAGAGAGTTTTTACATTCTAGCTGTGTTACGTAACATTCCTCAGCCTTCAGGTTTTTTCCACACAATGCACGACATGCAGGGGTGCCAAACAAAACAGCGGAACTGCAGTGTAGCCAATTATTTGTTTCAGTAGTTTTAAGAAAACTAGAACATAAAATGTTTGTTTTACTTAGTCCACAAAAGAGTTTTTACCTATCTTAGTGTATTTTACATCACATACACTCTCGGTCCGTTGTGGAGTCCATCCCACTGTAGTTGGAGAATGCTGCCATCAGTCGCTTGGTGTAGCACTCGCAGGATTTACCAGGCTCCTGTTTAAACTGATGCATCATGCCCCAGTCCATGCGCAGGAGGACCAGTCTCTGAAGGGCTGTCGCATGGTGAGGCCTGTTCTGCCTGGGGTCCAGCAGGTCACTGGCAATGTCCTTCAACTCACAGTGGGCTTGCGTTCATAGTGGGGTACCGCAGGGTTCGATTTTAGGACCACTATTGTTCCTAATTTACATAAATGATATGGATACCAATATATACAGTAAACTGGTGAAATTTGCAGATGACACCAAGGTGGGTGGTGTAGCAGATACTGAATTAGTGGCTCAGCAGCTACAGCGGGATCTTGATTTAATTAGTGACTGGGCCGATACCTGGCAGATGAAATTTAACGTCGATAAATATAAGGTACTCCATCTAGGGAGCAGAAATATAAAGTACAGGTATTTCATGGGTGTCACTGAAATAAAGGTAGCTGATCATGAGAAAGACCTTGGTGTGTATGTTGATGCTTCCATGTCCCATTCTCGCCAGTGTGGGGAAGCAATAAAAAAGGCCAATAGGATGTTGGGGTATATCTCCAGGTGTGTGGAGTTTAAGTCAAGGGAGGTAATGCTAAGATTATACAATTCCTTGGTGAGACCTCACCTAGAATATTGTGTGCAGGTTTGGTCACCATATCTTAAAAAGGACATTGTGGCCTTAGAAAAGGTGCAGCGTAGGGCCACAAAAATGATTCCTGGTCTTAGAGGAATGTCATACGAGGAACGGTTACTTGAGCTAAATCTGTTCAGTCTCAAGCAAAGGAGATTGAGGGGGGACATGATCCAGGTATATAAGATTCTAACAGGTTTGGATGCTGTTCAACCAAATAGTTACTTCAGCATTAGTTTAAATACACGAACTCGTGGCCATAGGTGGAAATTAGCGGGAGAACATTTCAAGCTGGATTTAAGGAAGCACTTCTTTACGCAGCGTGTAGAGTATGGAATAGTCTTCCTGATAATGTAGTGCAAGCTGAATCCTTGGGTTCCTTTAAATCAGAGCTAGATAAGATTTTAACGACTCTGAGCTATTAGTTTAGTTCTCCCCAAGCGAGCTTGATGGGCCGAATGGCCTCGTCTCGTTTGTATAGTTCTTATGTTCTTATGTTCAACTCCTTCATCTACAGTGTCAGATGAGCAAACCTTATCTCCCCCTTGAGGATTTGGACATACCAACATAGGGGCAAGAATTTCTGCTACCTCGTCCTGCTGCCTGAGTGTTTCGCCACGGCACTTCTTCACCGAGAAGGAGGTAGAGTCGGGTGCTGAATGGTTATGATCCTCGTCTGCAGGGGGGAGAGGGGAAGGGGCAGGGGAACCACTGGCTACTCCTCCCTCGGTGGCATAAGGAGGAAGCTGCTGTTTGGGCAGCAATGCTTGGGCAGGAGCCACACAGTTTATTTCTGGGTATCTAATTAGCGGACACCATTAGGTCCCTTCAGGGGCTCCACAGACAAACTCATTGACAAAATAGAATTGTCACAGAAAAATTCTTTGTCACATGCTCAGTCGACATGGACTGTGTGCTATTTACATATTTTTGGCACAAACGAAATCTCATATGCATATCGATGTATCTTTCGCACAAGTGGACCTCCATCACTTTAAAGAGGGTAAACTCTGATCAGGAAATTTACGACGTCAGAATAAACGGATTTTTTAACAGAAGTAACTGACATGCCCTAATAAGGAAATGCATACAATCAGAATACAATATCTGTGGTTTTTAACAGTGGTAACAATCTGATAATGAAAGGAATCAGATCAACATTTCTATAGCATGTAACAGAGCTTGCTCCCCTCCAGAACTCATTGTTCCAGTAGTTATCTGAAATCATCTGCAGGAGCTATTCTTTTATTTGTATATTAAGCATAATTATTCATGAATATTATTGATTATGTTTATTTGTTTAATGTTTTTATTTATTCGTATTTATTGTTTATAATATAATGTTATATAGTATTGCAACACTTGAAACGAGAGGTACTTGCCTGCCTTAGTGATATTTACTATTGTCTAAGTGTATTCCCACCTGTAGGAGGCAGCAATGGTTGTTATTAAAGGTGCTGAGATTACGCGGCTCAGGGCTGAAGGTGCAAAGTGAAACAGTCATTGACCGTATTTGCCATGTGTGATGGTGTCTGCATATCGGCCCTTTTGCGCCAAACAAACCAGTTCAAAGTACTGTGTGTTAAAATATCATATGAATAAATCCTCTCAAGAACTAAACTCAATATCGTATCCTCATCATTCAACGCGTCTGACTTTTGCACCTCTTACCACAAGGCAGTGGATTACATGGGGAAATTACAAACAAGGAGAATTTAATCTGTTTTTCCTCTACATTGTCGTTATTCAGAATATTACAGACTATGAACAAAAACGGACAATGTAAGAAAATAAAAAAATGTGTATGACAGAAAGCTAGAGTATTTTTGCAATGGTGAGCACTAGCTGGTTTATGTACTAGCTCACACTCAAGAAACAGCATAAATGCTACTCATACACAGTTGGGGGGCAGGGGTCAGTCCTTGTGCCTGTAATGAGGTCACCAGTTGAAACTAACCCAGCCTCAGCACGTCTGTGGGTCCTTGAGCAAGGCCCTTAACCCCCAGCTCCCTGGGCGCCCCAACAGGTAGCTGCACTTCGCGGACAACTTAAAAAACACAATTTCCCCACGGGGATTAATAAAGTCCATCCATCTATGGAATATTATTTAGCACTATATAACGCAGAATATAAGAATTACGATTTTATAAAAAGTATGCCAAATATCCATGATATAATCATTACAATGTAAACATTATAATGTAATCAACACAATGGAACCAACTGAGTATGTATTTGCACCTTTTGTTAGTCTGAGTTTCTGTTAGCTACTTTGTTAGTCCTGAATCTATGAATATTCACATTTTTATCGCGTATATTTTATCACTATGTAAAAGGACAAATATATTATCAACCTTTTAGTGAGACAATGTGTAAACGGCTGAAACTACCAAGGTTTACTACTGAAGGAAGGGATTCACCTGAGTTCACCAAAAGTTCATGGCTGAGTATTTTTAAAAAACCAAGTGGAGCTGCTCGCGCCACTATTATGTTCAACCGAGAGGCCAAACGGTAAAAGAAATGACTGTCAAACTTATCACCTAGGGGTAAATATAAATCTATACAAATATCACCTGCATGCACATTACTTCTTTTACAATAACCAACTCCTGATCCATACTGTTAGTCGTGAAAAAAATAACTATTGTGTACATAGAGGCCCTGTGTAAAAAGATAACTGCCAAGGAAAAGATCAAAAACATTTATTTCAAGGATTCAAAGTTTTTATGGTCATGTACAGTGTAAAGTGCAGTTCTTATTTGATTAACTTGAATGTCTTCACAGACAAGACGATTAAACAAATAAAGCAGCGCAACATTACAGTAACTAACAACAAACAAAGCTCACGAGTACTATTACAATATTCATATCATTTATTTAAATTTAATTTTACCAAGTAAATTAATTGAAAAGCAGTTACCGCTTTACCTGCTTCTCGGGAGAAATAGCAGATATACAAACGTCATGTATGTAACTAAAATCTTAAGCCAATAAGGGCAAAGTTGTGTCGTAATGGAGGCGGATCCAGCCTGTGCAGCCTGCTAAGAGGTGCTGCCTGATGTGTCTTGCTCTCGCGGAGTTTTGGTACCATGTGACATGGTGACGTAATGCAACGGGCGATAAAAAATATAACCATGATGCATTGCGTCAGGACCAGAATGCATTGCTTTAAGCTAGCGCTGTATGTGGGTGCATGAAGTGGAAAGCACCCAATAATAAACATAACATTTTTTTAAAAATGTTTTCTTCACCGGTGCAGTGAATTTAAATAAAGAGCTATGATGGTGCTGCAAATGGCTTTGCATAGTAGTTAGTAGTAGCATTAGCCGCTGTGTGCGGCATTAGCTTTCTACAGTCCTTACAGATGGTTCGTGTTTTGTCTGTCTCCCTTTCGCCATTTATATTTTCCGCCGGGCACCCGAAATGCTGACACACAAAAGATTCAAAAGTGTCTGGGGTATCTACTATAGTAATTTAGTCAGATGCCGACATATTTACAGCAGCTCATTTGCAGCGCATTCGTGAAACGGCTTTTCGCTCCAACGAGAAATCTCGTCATGTTGTAATATCGCGAGATCTCGTGACACGCGTTTCACTCCCACTTCTTAGTAACAGTCATGATTTGATAAAGTGACAACCTGCGTAATAATTGGTAATACATAGAGTTTGCTATTGTTCAGGCTAGCAGACTGTTATGGCTTGAGGTTAATGGTGCCTGTTACTTGTGAATTTTCACATTTGCAGGGATCTTCTGCCTCGTGAACGTGAAACGGGTAATTATGCTAAAAGAAGAAAAAAGCAGAACTGCAATGTGTGTAAGGCTGGTGCTGATTTTTCAGTCTGAACACAGTAAAATTTATACAAATTACCTGTATTCAAACTTGTATTCTTTATATAGTTTGGTTAATTACTATTTAAAAGTTTTATCTGCGCTCCATTGTATAACTTATATTGGAGACTTGTATGTACTTTTCGATTGGAAATGGTTAGCTGTATACAGGGGCGCCGCTAAGGGGGGGAAAGTTGGGACAATTCTAAGGGCCCACGCCCTTTAGGGGCCCCCAGAGATCTGAATGGGTGTGATAGGGGGGCCCAACCTCATATTTTGTCATAGGGCCCAAAATTGCTAGCGGCGCCCCTGGCTGTATATACTTTGAATATTTTTATGATTAATTTCTTTGTTTATTTAATTTGGCAACAGATCTGCACTTTTAGCAGTATTGCTGTCAATTTTTGTGAAAGTTGTTACTAAATAAAACAAAAGAAGCAGACTTGTGTAAATCCTATATTGGTCGTGTATTCTTCCTGTAGCGTAGTGACAGCTTTTTGTACGGAAGCCGTGAACGGCTGTGCTTGCAAATATATTTTCTTCTGAATAATTAGAAGGATAAGCATATTTTGTCGCCGCCGCGAGATAGTCATGCCATACACAGCTCTGCTCGTTTTTGTACTGTAACCGTGTTACTTAATTTGCGAATCCATGAATTTAACGTTGACATTAAGTCAACATTGACATTGACAACGTTGACATTAAGTGTTGCACCTATCTAGTGTTTTACCGTGAAGGGCATGTTATATCTTGTCTCTAAGTCGCACTATGGTCCAGGGGAATGCTATGTCATATTAGAACATGTGTCGATGATGTGGCAATATAAATATTTTAGAATACTGTCAGTTTTAGTTTCAGAAATCCATCATTTGAGAAAAAAGGCCAGTCACGACAAATATATATGGAATATAACAACAGAGGTTAGCTGTATTTGTTTAAGTGTAAAGATGCACATAGAAACATGCATGAGCTCATCTGAGAATAAACTGAATGCAATGAAGATTTGTGACTCCTGCTGGAAAATGCGAATAGTGGCAGGGTCTTCAAGCAGTACATTTGTCTGAGAGTCAGTTAATATTAGGAAAGGCACCGTTTTTTTTTCAATGGCGCTAATTATCAAGAAGGAAATGGAGTACCCCAGTACCTGGTTTACGGGCACTGGAAGCTCCAGTATCAGTCAGACTTTCATGTAAGTATATGTGTGTTTAATGACTTGTGCATGTTTCATCTTTACCAGGGGCAGAGGGGAAACTCAATAAATAGCCTTCTCTCACACTTCCAGGCCTGCAGAACTGAGCATGTCCCCTGGTTTTGTGCATATGTCTGTAGGCTTTGAGTTTTTCCTATGGGGGCTTCAATTTCCTCCCAGAGTACAAATACGTGCAGATCAGTTGCATTGGGGAGTCCATACTGTGATGCTGAGTGGGTGTAGGAGGAGATTGAGAGATGAAACTCCGGATGATTTACTCCCTCGGCTAACTAACCAGAACAGGATCGTACCAATACCAAAATGATAAGTTTATAAATGTTTTTCACTACCCTGATTCATTCAGTTATTTCTGTTTGTTAATTCCATCCCCCAAGCAAATACATAAATAAACAAACAAATATTCAGGGGGAATGTGTCATAGGTGATAGAATCAGTGGATGAATCTAAAGAAAAAAAGTAATGATTTCTTTCTCTCCAAAACACAATGCACAAAACTCTTAAGTTAGGTAAGACATTGAAATTTTATGACAGTAGCATGATGCAGAGGAACAACAGAAGGAAAAATCTAACTAAACCTGAGTCAACTAGGACTAATTACACTAAATTAAGTGGAACACACAAAATACCTAAAACAACTTAATAAACAAGCAAGAAATATTACATTTGATTAACTATACTGATGCCTGAGGGAAGTTCTTGTGCATAATGCAGCAAGTATATACAGCTGCAGAGACACTACACATAGTGCAAATAAATTAAAAAGTATACAGTACACACACTGATTCCTGAAAAATCTAAATACCATGGAATACTAATGAAATACTGATGATGATGATAATAATAGAAATAATAATGAATTAGTTTAGGGTATTATGCAATTGACATGTACAATTAAAAAAGAAATTGCACCAGACATTTCCTGTGGCAAAGAAGGGTTGCTTTGTGCCACATTACTCAAGTCAATTCACTTTATTTTGTATAGTACATTTTCATAGCCTTACATTGTCTCAAAGCACTTTACTTTGTCCCTGCCCAATTGTCCCAGTGAGCAAGATCTAGCCTGAAAAATTAGAAAGCGACATTGGCAAGGATAAACTCAGTCATAGTAAGAAACCTTTGGAGGAACCAGAGTGAAAGGGGGAGCCCATCCTCCACAGGTCAGAAGTCACGTTAACAAAGTCCTGATTTATATGGTTTATATGGTTCAATTAGTTAAGTCCGGATGTAAATACAGAATAACTGGCAGCAGGGCACACAGGAAAGACGTAAACAGGCAGGAGGGCAGGCAGGAGGGTGGCACAGGCAGGACGTAATGGGCAGGAGGGCGGGCAGGCAGGGCAGCACAGGCAGCCAGAACTGTTTTGCCACTGCAGTTTGTTTTACAATTTCATCTGCATTTGTTCCCCCAAGGTATAACAGCAGCTAATTTATGAACATGCTGCTTTTCAGAAAAGAAGTTTAATTTCCAGGAGCATGACCAGTGCATACATTTAGTGTTGATGGTTCTTTGTAAAATGGATGTTCTGTACTTTTATTGATCTGTCCATCCATCCATCCATCCATCCATCCATCCATCCATCCATTCATCCATTTTCTAACTACTTCTGATGAAGTTCCGGGTTATGAGGTATCCTGAAGCCCAGGCAATATGGGACAAACACACACATGCACACACATAGGGTATACCTATCCTTATGGGGCCCGCTCATTGACTTCTATTGGATAAATGCTAACGCTAACTATGACAATCTTAACCCCCACCCTGCCCTAACCATAACCATAAGTAACCAAGCAAAATAAAAGAGGTTTTGCATTTTTAGTTTTTCCACAGCAGTCACAGATTTTTATAAAATAGAGTTTTCCTGGTTTTCAGTTTCGTGGTCCCCATAAGGGAAAAAAAAAACAGGTATTTATCACGCTATGGGGTAGGATAGGTATACCCGCTCGCACACACACACACAGACATGCACACAAATGGATAGATCACCACAGTTACTATGGATGTCGATCCTGCAATAATGAGACAGAACTATCATACTTAACAGGATCATATCCCTAGTTCTACATATGCATAATTATATTTAAAAAAAGATCCCACGCACCTAGCACATGAGATGTTTGAACTTCTGCCCTCTGGTAAACGTTACCGCAGTATGCATTGCAGAACAACCAGATTTAATAAGAGCTTCTAACCCCAAAGCCATCAGAATACTAAATGCTAATGAACATACGTTTATGTGAAACCCTACTCTCTCTTACTCTCTGTGCACTTTATTACCACAACTGGTATTAAGTTTACTTTTTATTTATACAGTATAGTGCAATAATATAATCACGATTTGTGTGTGAGTGTGCCCTGTGATGGGCTGCCCCCCATCCTGGATTGTTCCCTGCCTCGTGCCCATTCCACATTCCGGGATAGGTTCCGGACCACCCGCGACCCAGTAGGATAAGCAGTTTGGAAAATGGATGGATGGATATAACTAACATAAGACAGACATTACACCTAACAAACAATAAACACGAAATAAAGGAGTGGATACAAAAAAAATGTAATGCAATGACCAGATTTAACACCTGGATTATGTCCCCCCTTAGTCTCCTTTGCTCGAGGCTAAACAGATTCAGCTCAGCTAACCTCTCCTCATTAAACATTCCTCTAAGACCAGGAATCATTCTCCCAGCCAAGCAAGCCTGAGTCCGGCTTCCACTCCCCCGATCCCCAGCAATGTTAACTTGGAAGGGCGTATTCTGTATGCACAACTGAGACAACCCAGGTGGAGCTTATCGGCTGGCAAAATTGCCTTCAGGTATCACCCACCCTAGTGAGAGTCCAAGCTAGGGCCGTTCTCAGAACTCACCCTAAACGAAGTCCTGCTCAAAAGTTGTAATGACCGCCTGAGGTACCTGTCAGCCTTGCCCGTAATGAGTCAGTGGGTGTAGCCGGGCTGACACGCTTTTGGGCATCCAATTGCTGAGAACTCCCCTTCGGTTCTGACAAACTGTACGATCACAAGCAGTGACAGCAGAGCCACAGACAAGCTCAACCAACAGAGAGCGAATGGTAAGCACCCAGCACCCGAAGGGCTCAACTGATCACATCCAAACGACTTCCTGATGGGATTGTGTACGTAACTGGTTTACTGTTGTTAATAGTGGTTGAACTTCTATGCAAGTCCCCTTGTTGGGGGAGATGGAATGAATGAAAGCATAAGGTGAAATAAAACCTAAAATAAATCAAAAAGGTTAAACGGGAATCAAACCAAATGAATTGTGTTTCTTATTCAATTGTAAACATCAATTAGTTATGCAACAATAACCTAATTGGATGTTAATGTATTGTGATCAAACTGATTTAGTCTGTGAAGTTGATTCCTGCTTTCAGGCAAGAACCTGTGTGTCCAATTATGCGTGTTGTATCACCGCAGTTGACCACCAGAGACCCAACTCAGATGTTGTTAACCTACTATGGCGGACCACTAGAGGTGCAATTTCAATGGAGTGGCACTGCTATGGCTTGCCACTAGAAGCGCAATTTCAAAATTGAGTGGTAGTTCTATGCCTGACCACTAGAAGCGCAATTTCGAAATGGAGTGGTAGTTCTATGCCTGACCACCGGGGGCGCAATATCGAAATGGAGTTGTAGTTCTATGCCTGACCACTGGAGGCGCGATTTTGAAATGGAGTGGTAGTTCTATGCCTGACCACTGGAGGCGCAATTTCGAACTGGAGTGGTAGTTCTATGCCTGACCACCGGGGGCGCAATATCGAAATGGAGTGGTACTTCTATGCCTGACCACCGGGGGCGCAATATCGAAATGGAGTGGTAGTTCTATGCCTGACCACCGGGGGTGCAATTTCGAAATGGAGTGGTAGTTCTATGCCTGACCACTAGAGGCACGATTTCGAAATGGAATAGTAGTTCTATGCCTGACCACTAGAGGCGCGATTTCGAAATGGAGTAGTAGTTCTATGGCTTGTCACTAGAAGCGCAATTTCAAAATTGAGTGGTAGTTCTATGCCTGACCACTAGAAGCGCAATTTCGAAATGGAGTGGTAGTTCTATGCCTGACCACCGGGGGCGCAATATCGAAATGGAGTGGTAGTTCTATGCCTGACCACTAGAGGCGCGATTTCGAAATGGAGTAGTACTTCTATGGCTTGCCACTAGAAGCGCAATTTCAAAATTGAGTGGTAGTTCTATGCCTGACCACTAGAAGCCCAATTTCGAAATGGAGTGGTAGTTCTATGCCTGACCACCGGGGGCGCAATATCGAAATGGAGTGGTAGTTCTATGCCTGACCACTAGAGGCGCGATTTCGAAATGGAGTGGTAGTTCTATGCCTGACCACTAGAGGCGCAATTTCGAACTGGAGTGGTAGTTCTATGCCTGACCACCGGGGGCGCAATATCGAAATGGAGTGGTAGTTCTATGCCTGACCACCGGGGGCGCAATATCAAAATGGAGTGGTAGTTCTATGCCTGGCCACTAGAGGCGCAATATCGAAATTGAGTGGTAGTTCTATGCCGGGCCACTAGAGGCGCAATTTCGAAATGGAGTGGTAGTTCTATGCCTGACCACTAGAGGCACGATTTCGAAATGGAATAGTAGTTCTATGCCTGACCACTAGAGGCGCGATTTCGAAATGGAGTAGTAGTTCTATGGCTTGTCACTAGAAGCGCAATTTCAAAATTGAGTGGTAGTTCTATGCCTGACCACTAGAAGCGCAATTTCGAAATGAAGTGGTAGTTCTATGCCTGACCACCGGGGGCGCAATATCGAAATGGAGTGGTAGTTCTATGCCTGACCACTAGAGGCGCGATTTCGAAATGGAGTAGTACTTCTATGGCTTGCCACTAGAAGCGCAATTTCAAAATTGAGTGGTAGTTCTATGCCTGACCACTAGAAGCCCAATTTCGAAATGGAGTGGTAGTTCTATGCCTGACCACCGGGGGCGCAATATCGAAATGGAGTGGTAGTTCTATGCCTGACCACTAGAAGCGCGATTTCGAAATGGAGTGGTAGTTCTATGCCTGACCACTAGAGGCGCAATTTCGAACTGGAGTGGTAGTTCTATGCCTGACCACCGGGGGCGCAATATCGAAATGGAGTGGTAGTTCTATGCCTGACCACCGGGGGCGCAATATCAAAATGGAGTGGTAGTTCTATGCCTGGCCACTAGAGGCGCAATATCGAAATTGAGTGGTAGTTCTATGCCTGGCCACTAGAGGCGCAATTTCGAAATGGAGTGGTAGTTCTATGCCTGACCACTAGAGGTAACCAAAGATATAGCTAGGCGGTTGCCGACGCTAGATGAGTGACACACACATTTAATGCATGCGCATGCTGCTTGTGGCCTTCTTCTGTGCCTTGCACAGTATAAAACCCCTTAAAACAATTACTGAAGCGAGACGGCGCACGCGTTACGGCGACAGATTTAAATTGTGAGTGCACTATATCTCGTCGCAAATGGTGCTTAACCACGGCGGGTCTCAAGCACAGGAGACTCCCAATTTCTAAATGACACACACTTGGCTCACAGCGCAAAGTTGTGTTAAACTTGCTTTGTCTAAAGCAGGCACACACATACGAGTATGATCCTGATAGGTAACTAAGCTATCGGTCTTATGTCCAAGCGCAACATAATTTAGGTTAGAACCTCATAACAAGTATTCCCGTTCGCTAATAGAGAGATCTCTCCCAGGATATATAGAAACGGAGACACTCGTCCGAATTGAACCTGGAAACAAAGCGCTACATCTGAGAATCTCGTCAGACATAGGGTTAAAGTTTACTGCAGTTTAATACGAAAGAACTACAATGAAATCACCGAAAATAAAACAAAATAATATAACTACTAATAATAGAAATAAAAATAACTATAATAAGCCCATATGATCCCGCTTAAATGCCTTCAGATTGCCATGAGTGCGACTTTTGCAACCAGTTGACAGTAGCGCTTCTTCACTGCACGTTCGGTCATAAAAAGTTTAAATTGTGTGCTCAGAATAAGTTTAAACCTTGTGCCTTGTGATTATTAACCAATTTTTATGCTGAATGGTCGGCTCAAACTCAATTGCGAAACACCGTGAGTCTGTTAATGTGTGACTTAAATGGAACTCATTAATAACCAGTATCACGTAATAACCTGGGTTAGAATAGAAGGCTTGTCCAACGAGCTGCGTCACCAGGTAATGTAAACGATCGGTAGCGAAGCTCCCCTCACGGCCAATGAGAGAGAGTCTCGCGATATTTCAGGCGAATTTGAGGTTTCAGAGCGTAGATCGCACAGGCAGGGATTCTTGTGAGCACTCAATGAACGGAGGCTGAAGTTGTGTAAAAGACATGCATTTATTCCTATAACTAACATAAGACAGACATTACACCTAACAAACAATAAACACGAAATAACGGAGTGGACACAAACAATGTAATCATGAAAATGCAATGACCAGATTTAAAATGAGTAACCTTAAAAGGGAAAATACTGTTCTGCAAAGCAAGCAATTTGTGGAAATACTGTCCTAAAGTAATATAGCAGGTGAATAGGAGTTTAGGTTGTTATAAATGAAAGGAAGTTTGTTTACTTGGTTGCAGAGTGGGGGGGGGGGGGGTCTTGGCAGTTGGTTGCGGAGGCTGATGAGCTGATGGGTGATGGCACTCAGGGAGGCGCGGTGTTTGCAGCGGTTGTTGGAGTGGAGCCCCTCTGATTCCCTCTCCTGGTGAAGCTTGGGCTTGGTTGCAGTTCTCTGTCCAGCTGGGTCTTCACTGATAGGCTTCAGGAGGGCTTCTTGTGGGCTTCTCTTCTCTTGGGCTGATGTTCTCTGCCTCTCTTCGTGCTGATGGTCTTTTGTTTTCTCCTCCCTTCTGTTTCTCCTCTCCTGGCTTTGTTCTGAGGTGCCAGGTTTTATAGTGTAAAGTTCGTGAATAGGAGTGACCAGGAATTCGACTCCTGGACCAATGGCTGACCATCCATTTGGCGGGCTTTCGGAAGGGGGTCTGTATCAGTCCTTTTGAGATTTATGACCAGAGTGATTTCCCTTGTATTGATGATTTTCGTTAGGCTGGTGTAACTTTTGATATATTCACTTTCGTGGTAACCACTGACCAGATTTGGAAACTGGAGTGATTTTCCATCGGTTTGATACCAAACATGCCATAGCAGCCTAGCGGTTCACACCTCATACCATCTGTAATGATTAATTAATGATTACTTATATTATGTCGTTATGTTATATTACTCACACCTTATTTTATGCCTCACAATCTATATAATTGTAAATATACTGTGTAGCTGCTGGCGCGTTCCAAACTAAATCTCATTGTACTTACAATGTCAATAAAAACATCCATCCATCCATCTAGGCAGGCCAGTGTCGCCTCCATCCTTCCTGAAGTCAGTGATTCCTTTGTCTTTGTGCTGTTTAGTGCCAAATTGTTTGCTGAACTCCAACCTATCAGTTTCTGGACCTCATCTCTGTAAGCTGACTCATAAGAACCAAAGAGATTTACAAATGAGAGGAGGCCATTCGGCCCATCAAGCTCCTTTGAGGAGAACTTAGCTAATAGCTCAAAAATCTTATCTAGCTCTGATTTAAAAGAACCCAGGGTTTTAGCTTGTGTTACAATAACAGGAAGACTATTCCATACTCTAACTACACGCTGTGTACAGAAATGCTTCATCAAATTCGTTTTAAAATGTTCTCCAGCTAATTTCCACTTATGGCCACGAGTTCTGGTATTTAAACTAACATTGAAATAGCCATTTGGCTGAACAGCATCCAGACCTGTTAGAATCTTAAACACCTGGATTATGTCCCCCCTTAGTCTCCTTTGCTCGAGGCTAAACAGATTCAGCTCAGCTAACCTCTCCTCATTAGACATTCCTCTAAGACCAGGAATCATTCTCGTTGCCCTACGTTGCACCTTTTCCAAGGCAGCAATGTCCTTCTTAAGGTATGGTAACCAAACCCGCACACAATATTCTAGGTGGGGTCTTACCAAGGAATTATATTATCGTAGCATCACTTGCCTTGTCTTAAACTCCACACACCTAGAGATGCAATGTGCCTTCTCGCGTGGTGTTCCTGCAGAGGGAGTCTGTGAGTGCTGGAGATTGGGGGAGGGGGCAGTGTGGCTATGTCTGCTCTGTGTTCCTCCAGACGAGCAAAGAAGCTGTTTAGCTCCTTTGCTAAAAGGGCGTTGCTGTTAACAGTGACGGTGTTGTTGCCTTTGAAGTTTGTAATGTGTTGTATTCCCTGCCACACCCACTGTGGGTTGTTGTATGTGAAGTAGACCTCTATTTTCTGTTTCTCTGCCTGCCTGGCAACCTTGATGCCCCTATTCAGGTTAGCTCTGGCTGCACTCTGTGTTCTTGACTGCGCTGTCTTGTCCTGTAGTATTGTATTGTTGCTCTTGTGTTTATCTTGCACTTTCTCCCTCTGTTTGTGCTCCTTTCACTCTGTATAGTTCTATCTTGCCCGCACTTGTGTCATCTTGTGTTGTTTCTGTTTTTCTTCTTTGTGTTGCACCGTGGTCCAGGAGGAACAATGTTTCCTTTCACTGTGTACTGTGTATATTGCTGAAATAACAATAAACCCACTTGACCACCTGCCTCAATTCATCCTGAAGAGTTTTCCAATGTTGTTCAAAGGTCTGTTTGTTTCGAGTGAAGGACACGCCCCTGGACGTGCTGGATAAGGGGACCACAGATCGGTGTCCTCAGTCCTGCTTCTCCCTTCAAAGCTGAGAGGAAGATGACCCGCCTGCTGCTTCTGGTTTTGGCTTATGGAGCTCTGCTTATCTCCACAGAGGCCCAGCAAGATTACCACAGTCTCCCTGCACTCACAAGACGGCCATTAAACTCGCAGTCGAAAATGCTCATCAAGGAACCCGTCAGCACATGAATTTCTATAACATCCAGGGCCGTCCGAAGGTAACTGCTGAGAAAGTGTTTACAAAAGTGTGAAACTTTCATCATCTGCAAGCTGAACTAATGAGTATCACATTGATTTTGATGTTTTAATTTCAATGCATATGATGCTTAATGTCTCTTCACAATGAAAGTGATGGTTGTATATCTCAGCCCTGGTCAATTTTACCTTCTCACAGTTTCTCTCTGAATCTGCTGCAGTCAAGTCTGTGACAGTTTGCCATTTTTTGGGTGATTATTGTTTGTTATATTGCCTTTAAAACAGTTGTAGGCAATTTTGTATATAACGTGTTTATGTGATTTAGATCAGCAGTGAATACATTGACATTGAGATTCTCTTGAGAGCAACAAAATGTCCAAAGTCAACTGCAACAGACCATCGGGCTGACTGTATTTTCATGGACAAGAGGGTAAGTAAAGAGTCACTGTGACTGTGAGCATTGGACATATCAGTTAGCAAATTAATTTAGGTTCATGTTAACTTTTTTGATGCCCTGCGGGGGAAAGTTAGCCAACAATAAAGTAACAAATACATAGGTGGCCTCAAAGAGCCAGTTCCTTCACCTTATTCTCAAATTTTAGTAGGTTTACAGGCTTAAAGGCTGGATTACCAGGCAGAAGCAAATGCTAATCATCTGAGGGGTGACCTGTAGATTATGCTTCGAGCTATGAACCCTAGCTGGCCTTATTTAAAGACCTGTGGGCTGTACTACAAAGCGGGTTTTACATACCCAGAGTTAACTCAATCGAGCCAGGTTAACTAAAACTCATTGTTGAAATCAGCCTTAAATGGCAGTGTGGTGTTTTGTGGTGAAAGGGCAGGACTTAACTCTTGTTTTAATTAGAAAGCCAGTAATTAAACCTGGTCAGAGCAGGGTAGATGTGCAGTGTGAATTACCCTTTAAATTTACCTCTTTAAATAGTGAACTACAGGACCACTTAGCTTGATCGGAGGACAGTATTTTAATACAGAGCAGTGTTCAGTTAAACGGGATTTGTTGTTCATACTTTTAGATGAACTTGCTTTGTATAATATAGCCTTATGGTGACCCTGCTTTGGAAGCTCTTTCCTCTAAAATTGTTCTGTGTCATTAAACCCTGCACTCCAGCAGCTCTGCCTTAAATCATTAGATATATCTTTACTACACCTTCTCTCACTGTATTTATTGCCCACCACTCTTTAAATACTGTTTTTGTGTGTCTGTGTGTTTTTGCAGCCATTCATTAACTGTAGAGTTTGCAGCAGACGGTCTGGTAATGATCTTACACATCCATCAAATGACTGTGTACCAAACAAGAAAGTGGATGAAGTAAGTGTAGAGAGTCTTAGCATTATGGAAATGTAACAGGTGTGTGAATTGTGTCTAAACATGTGGTTAAACTTTGATTGTGTTTGTACATGCAAAAATTTGATCAGAGTACTGTTTATTAATGACAATGTTACTTTTAATCTGAACAACAGTGGCAGCACCAAGGAAAAGCTTGGGGGGGGGGGCTCTAGCTCCTCCTCCAATGACCATAGTACCCCCACAGCACCCCCAAAATATTGGTTTCATTTTTTCTTTAACTATCTGTAAAATCTGTATATTGTGTAAGACATTTTTGCGGTTTTTACAGCATACTTGTAGTGTATTTTTTCTTCAAAGTACACATAGAGGCTCTGTGAGCTAGACGTTAGAATTTCATATTTTATCCTATTTTATCCATGCTGTAGCTTATCGTGCTGTGTGCTTCTATACACCATCTACATAAGCTGAAAAGCTAAAGCACCCGGTCTAAATAATCTCACTCCCCTATAGCACCTGTAGCATTAAGTCACTGGCGCTGCCACTGCTGAATAAACGACTCCAATCTGACTAAACCGCTTAACTTTTCCTCCCCATGTTACATTTCAGGACAAACGACGTAATATGTGTCCTTCTGATAAACCTCTTCTCAGACCTAAAACTGCCTTGGCTTCCAAGGACACTAAAGAAGCTGAAGGAGACCGTCTGACTGTTTCTGATGGCTGATGGTCCTGCAATGTGGACCAGAGGAGGAAACTGGGAGGGAAAATGCTTTGCTTTATATCATGCCCACCCAAAGCCCCCAGTGAGTAAGCCATAGGCGCCGATAGGATGGAAAAACTCCCAAGAAGGAAGAAACCTTGGGAGGGACCAAACTCAAAGGGGGAGCCCATCCTCCTGGGGCCGGCAAAGTGTAGGTGCAGGATCACAAAAAAACTTGACGAGAGAAACGAGAGAATTCGACTGTCCCTCACAAAAACTGTAAAGTTTTAGTGGCTAAATTGCTTTTTCTATGCCTTTTCAAACAGGAGGAGATTTGTTTGGCTATACGTAGAAATTTTCTATACAATTTAGACAGCACAGAATCATTAACCTACTTTAATGCATTTATTAATACAACCACATATTTCACACATTTTGACATCAGTCATGCAGTGAAGATACAGTCTCTTTATTTCTTGACGCCAACCCTCCCCATTAATCCGGGCTTGGGACCGACACCTAGTTGAGCTGGCTTTCTCCCTTAAGTGGCTGGGTTAGGCTAAACTATGCACATATTTATGAAGACTACTATAAATTTATAAAGACCTCCCTAAATATGTAGTCTAACAAAACGCAGTTTAAAGAAGGTAGCCTACCTGGTAAACAAAGAAATTAAAAGGCCCACAGCATATAATCGGGCTATATCCAAGCAGTTTTTAAGAACGTAACCTACATGGCGAAATTGAATTACTTTCTGGACCAACAAACGCAACCAGACATGAACATTATGCACCTTCCTAGTCTTGATGTATGTCGTCATACAGATGAGGACGTTAAGGCAGCCTTTAGGTCCGACCCATCATGCACTGCAGTTTTTTGCAAATTCCTCAGATGGAAAACCATTAAATACCTCTTCTATTACCTTATATTACCTTATATTCATGTAATAAATATACAAATATCAATTAGTTGGAAATCAGCCAGACAGACGTAATTACTACAAATGGTTTCCACTGTATTTGTGACTCTGAGTGCCGCAGGCTTGGATGCAGTGCCGCACCATTTTGGGCATGCACTGGCATGCACTGGCCAATCATGTAGCACTTCTCTCATAAATATTAATGAGACATCACCTACCACCCTGCAAAAAAGAAATTTGCCGCTCGTCCCCCTGCACATGAACCAACATGGCTGTCTCAACCAGCGGAGCTCCGGAGCCTCTGGAGAAACACGCGGCAAAAAAGGCTCGCATACGGTCTTCCAGAGTTTGGGAATACTTCAGTCATGACACCTTTTCTGCGCCTCTACTGTAGCTGGCGTTAATGACGCTGTTTCAGCCATTTTATATTTTCTGTTTACTTATTCTGTCATGTAAGACTGAGACAAATTATCGTTTACGACTATTCTTACACACTGTAGCCTGACTTGCTGACTTAAGTAAGCTTAACTATAAGCTACCTTTGCTAGTGTTTGTGAATAACATGTTTCTCTAGTTATGAAATTATTCCATGTTTTAGCATCTGTTTCAACATTAAAGTCAAATTGGTATATTGAAATATGTAAAAACTATTGAACTATTAGCTTAAGTCTAACATAGAAAATCCTACTGAATCTCTTAAGATTTTCCTTTTTTGTTAATGCACTAATGTTTAAGAAGTGTCTTAAATTGAATTTCAGATTTGTGTGTGGGTGGGAGTGGGTGAATTGTATTAAATTCATACATTCATTCTTTTGGCTCAGACATTACTGACCTAAAACAAATTGAGGCATTGGGTAAGTGCTTAAATTAGCTACTAAATGGCAAAAAATATTCTAAATATCACATTTTCCATTCTTCGGTATAATTTTAATGAATCACCTATGCTGCCAAACATTAACGCATAGATTGTCACAACACTCTATGTTTTAGTTCTTCTTTATGTGTATAGGACGGTGTGATGGTTCTGGTGGTGGGTGTGGCCGACGCTGCTCGCGATGTTTGGCTATGCTGCAGTCCCAGGGACCAAGTTGGAACACATTTCCACCTTCAAGCTTAGGTGGAAAAACGGCACCGAGACCCAGCAGCAGGACAACTTCTTGTCCAGACAACCAGCCCTGCTTCATCATTGAAGTAAGCCCTGTGAACAGGAGCGAGATGTACTTCTGCAGTGGATGTTATAGCGGAAAGAACATCCCCATCCTCACGTCTGCCGGAGTGCCCCCTCAAGTGGGTGTGTGACTTAACTCGATGGATGAATTGGACAGAATGTACTGTTACTAGAGGTCGACCGATATGGGTTTTTCAAGTCAAGGGTCAGGCGATGGCCGATATATGCTGCTGATTTTTTTTGGCCGATAATTGGACGTTTTCCCCTCTATTTGCATGGTAAAATATCACACTAATAATAACAAACGATACACAAAATTTCTCAATTTAGCATTTATTGAATACTCAACTTGGAAACAATAACACATTTATAAACAATAAAAATAGCAGCATCAGAATCTCTGTTAGTGCACAATATAGCAGCAAACTCCTCATGTTTGACGGAAGGAAATTTGTAAACAATACAAAAAGGAATAAGCATGTTATCTTTAGTTGTAATCCCACTTCCAGTCCCTGAGTCTTACTCACCACACTCATACTTCACAGCAAACAGACAGCAGTTAATTAACCAGAAGAGAAAAATGCAAAAACACAACAGAACTTGTAAATAATAACAAACTAATAGACAATAAAAATAGCAGCATCAGAATCTCTATTAGTGCCAAATATAGCAGCAAACTCCTCATGTCTGACGGAAGGAAAATTTGTAAATACACAAAGGAATGAGCACATCTTCAGTTTTAATCCCATTTCCAGTCCCTGAGTCTTCCTCATCCCACAAGCAGGCAAGGCATGTCACCCCGGTTGTGTGACACTTATTTTATATAATAAAATAAGTGCCCCCTGCGGCCCCAGAGCCCGAGCAGCCGTCTCCGCTGCCTGCAGCTACCGCGCCCACGTCCGAGGCGCTTTCCCTGCCTGCAGCTCCCGGGCAGGCGCTCCCTCTGCAGCCTGCAGCTCCAGTCCCTGGCCCCACTCCAGTCCCTTCTCCCCCTGTGACTCTGGTACCCTCACCCCGACGAGGCCGACCCCGGCCGCAGGTCCTTATGTCTGTGTCCCATAAGGGGAGAGGACACAGACGCACGGCTGGGGTCCCACCCGCCCAGCCCCCTGGCTCGCCCTCCCTCGCCGGCGCTAGGGCTTGGTCGGCACCTGCGGGTCCTGGCCCTCCGGGTCGGCTGTCGTCTGCGGGTCCCCCTCCGCGGCCTCGTCGCCCTGCCTCGGTCCCTCCTCCGGCGTCTTATCGGTTGCCTGCGGGCCCCCCGACGGCGGCTCCTCATTCGCCTGCTGGTCCTCCCGCTCTGGCGTGTCGGAGGACGTCGCCGTCTGCTGCGGCTCCCCCTCTCTCCTTGCCCTCGCCAGGGTCCCTTCCAGCTCCTTCGTCCCCTTCCCTGGTCTCCCCTCCGACTCCCTCCTTCGTCCCTGCGTCTGTCCCTCACCCCGTCTCCTCGGCCCCTCCGGCTCCGGCCTCCCGGCCGCCTGCAGCCCTTCCGGCTGCCTCCCGTCGCCCGCTGGGTCTCCCTCGGGCTCCTCTTGGTTCCCCCTCCTTCTCTCCCTGGCCTCCCGTCTTTGTCCCTCCTGCCTCTGCTCCCCCTCGCTTTGTTCCTCCTGTCTCTGTCCCTCCTCTCTTTGTCCCTCGTCCCTCTGGCTTCTGCTCCTCTTTCCCCGATGTTCCCTTCGTTCACTCCCGGTCCTTTTGTCCTGCCTGTTCCCTCCGTGTCCCCCTTTCTGATCTGTTTCTCTGCCTTTCCTGTCTTATGTCAAGTCTTGTCCTGGCTCCTTCCCCTGTGCCAGTTCTGTCTGTCCGTTCTGTTCCCTGTCCCTCATTAATGAGGTTTTATATAGATATACATATATGCCCGGCTTGTCCGCTCCTCGTGTGTGCCACGCCCCCTGATTACCCACGTGTGCTTCCCTGATCGTCTCCTGCTTTGCCCGATTACTTTGATTAGTCATGACCTATTTTAAGTCCTGGTCTTACCTGTTTGCCCTGTCCGTCATTGTAGTTTGTCAATGCCTGCGTTCCGTCCTGCTCTACCCGCTCCGTTTCCCCGATTAAAGACCCGTTTTCACAAACACAAAAAAAACTATATGTATACATATACATACACTGAACAAAAATATAAACGCAACACTTTTGTTTTTGCTCCCATTTTTCATGAGATGGACTTAAAGATCTACAATTCATTCCAGATACACAATATTACCATTTCTCTCAAACATTTCTCACAAATCAGTCTAAATGTGTGATAGTGAGCACTTCTGCTTTGCTGAGATAATCCATCCCACCTCACAGGTGTGCCACATCAAGATGCTGATCTGACATCATGGGTAGTGCACAGGTGTACCTTATACTGCCCACAATAAAAGGCCACCCTGGAATGTGCAGTTTTGTCTCACAGCAAAATGCCACAGATGCCACAAGCATTGAGGGAGCGTGCAATTGGCATGCTGACAGCAGGAATGTCAACCAGATCTGTTGCTCGTGCATTGAATGTTCATTTCTCAACCATAAGCCGTCTCCAAAGGCGTTTCAGAGAATATGGCAGTACATCCAACCGGCCTCACAACCGCAGACCACGTGTAACCACACCAGCCCAGGACCTCCACATCCAGCAGGTTCACCTCCAAGATCGTCTGAGACCAGCCACTCAGACAGATGATGCACGGCCCCATGTTGCAAGGATCTGTACACAGTTCTTGGAAGCTGAAAATGTCCCAGTTCTTGCATGGCCAGCATACTCACCGGACATGTCACCCGTTGAGCATGTTTGGGATGTGCTTGACCGGCGTATACGACAGCGTGTACCAGTTCCCACTAATATCCAACAACTTCGCACAGCCATTGAAGAGGAGTGGACCAACATTCCACAGGCCACAATTGACAATCTGATAAACTCTATGCGAAGAAGATGTGTTGCATTGTATGAGGCAAATGGTGGTCACACCAGATACTGACCGGTTCTGAGTCCCCAGACCCCCAATAAAGCAAAAAACTGCACATTCCAGGGTGGCCTTTTATTGTGGGCAGTATAAGGTACACCTGTGCACTACCCATGATGTCAGATCAGCATCTTGATGTGGCACACCTGTGAGGTGGGATGGATTATCTCAGCAAAGCAGAAGTGCTCACTATCACACATTTAGACTGATTTGTGAGAAATGTTTGAGAGAAATGGTAATATTGTGTATCTGGAATGAATTGTAGGTCTTTAAGTCCATCTCATGAAAAATGGGAGCAGAAACAAGAGTGTTGCGTTTATATTTTTGTTCAGTATATATATTTATGGGTGTATCGAGACTAGATGGTCAGTATGGATAACTAAGGTGCACTAAAACTGGGTGAGCAGGCAAGGCATGTCACCCAGGTTGTGTGACAATTATTTTATATAAATGTATATATGTATATATATATTCCATCCACCATCCCTCCTTTACGGAGAACTGCGTTATTTTTATTGTCCATTACGAAAAAAATAAAAAAACTATATATATATATATATATATATATACATATATATTTATGGGTGTATCGAGACTAGTTGGTCATTATGGATAACTAAGTTGCACTAAAATTGGGTGAGCAGGCAAAGCATGTCACCCAGGTTGTGTGACAATTATTTTATATATATGTATGTATATATTCCATCCACCATCCCTCCTTTACGGAGAACTGCGTTATTTTTCTTTTCTATTGCTAATAAAAAAACTATATATATGTACATATATATATATATATATATATGGGTGTATCGAGACTAGATGGTCAGTATGGATAACTAAGGTGCACTAAAATTGGGTGAGCAGGCAAGGCATGTCACCCAGGTTGTGTGACAATAATTTTATATATATGTATATATATATTCCATCCACTATCCCTCCTTTATGGAGAACTGCGTTATTTTTATTGTCTATTGCAAAAAAAAACACAAAAAACTATATATATATATATATATATATACACATATATATTTATGGGTGTATCGAGACTAGTTGGTCATTATGGATAACTAAGGTGCACTAAAATTGGGTGAGCAGGCAAGGCATGTCACCCCAGTTGTGTGACAATTATTTTATATAAATGTATATATATATTCCCTCCACCACCCCTCCTTTACGGAGGACTGCTTTATTTTTAATATCCATTGCGAAAAAAAAACACAAGAAAAAGAAAAAATATCTATATATATATATACATATATATATATATATATATATATATATATATATATATATATATATATATATGGGTGTGTCGAGACTAGATGGTCAGTATGGATAACTGAGGTGCACTAAAATTGGGTGAGCAGGCAAGGCATGTCACCCAGGTTGTGTGACAATTATTTTATATATATGCATATACATATTCCATCCACCATCCCTCCTTTATGGAGAACTGCGTTATTTTTATTGTCTATTGCAAAAAAAAAACAGAAAAACTATATATATATATATATATATATATATACATATATATTCATGGGTGTATCGAGACTAGATGGTCATTATGGATAACTAAAGTGCACTAAAATTGGGTGAGCAGGCAAGGCATGTCACCCAGGTTGTGTGACAATTATTTTATATAAATGTATATATATATATATATATTCCATCCACCATCCCTCCTTTACGGAGAACTGCGTTATTTTTCTTTTCTATTGCTAATAAAAAAACTATATATATATACATATATATTTATGGGTGTATCGAGACTAGATGGTCATTATGAATAACTAAGGTGCACTAAAATTGGGTGAGCAGGCAAGGCATGTCACCCCGGTTGTGTGACAATTATTTTATATATATATTCCATCCACCATCCCTCCTTTACGGAGGACTGCTTTATTTTTAATATCCATTGCGAAAAAAAAACACAAGAAAAAGAAAAAATATCTATATATATATACATATATATATATATATATATATATATATATATATATATATGGGTGTGTCGAGACTAGATGGTCAGTATGGATAACTAAAGTGCACTAAAATTGGGTGAGCAGGCAAGGCATGTCACCCAGGTTGTGTGACAATTATTTTATATAAATGTATATATATATATATATATATATATATATATATATATATATATATATATATATATATATATATATTCCATCCACCATCCCTCCTTTCCGGAGAACTGCGTTATTTTTCTTTTCTATTGCTAATAAAAAAACTATATATATGTACATATATATATATATATATATGGGTGTATCGAGACTAGTTGGTCATTATGGATAACTAAGTTGCACTAAAATTGGGTGAGCAGGCAAGGCATGTCACCCAGGTTGTGTGACAATTATTTTATATATATATGTATATATATATTCCCTCCACCACCCCTCCTTTACGGAGGACTGCTTTATTTTTAATATCCATTGCGAAAAAAAAACACAAGAAAAAGAAAAAATATCTATATATATATACATATATATATATATATATATATATATATATATATATATATATATATGGGTGTGTCGAGACTAGATGATCAGTATGGATAACTAAAGTGCACTAAAATTGGGTGAGCAGGCAAGGCATGTCACCCAGGTTGTGTGACAATTATTTTATATAAATGTATATATATATATATATATATATATATATATATATATATATATATATATATATATATATTCCATCCACCATCCCTCCTTTACGGAGAACTGCGTTATTTTTCTTTTCTATTGCTAATAAAAAAACTATATATATGTACATATATATATATATATATATGGGTGTATCGAGACTAGTTGGTCATTATGGATAACTAAGTTGCACTAAAATTGGGTGAGCAGGCAAGGCATGTCACCCAGGTTGTGTGACAATTATTTTATATATATATGTATATATATATTCCCTCCACCACCCCTCCTTTACGGAGGACTGCTTTATTTTTAATATCCATTGCGAAAAAAAAACACAAGAAAAAGAAAAAATATCTATATATATACATATATATATATATATATATATATATATATATATATATATATATATATATATATATATATATATATATGGGTGTGTCGAGACTAGATGGTCAGTATGGATAACTAAGGTGCACTAAAATTGGGTGAGCAGGCAAGGCATGTCACCCAGGTTGTGTGACAATTATTTTATATATATGCATATACATATTCCATCCACCATCCCTCCTTTACGGAGAACTGCGTTATTTTTATTGTCTATTGCAAAAAAAAAACAGAAAAACTATATATATATATATATATATATATATATATATATATATATATATATATATATATATATATATATATATATATATATATACATATATATTCATGGGTGTATCGAGACTAGATGGTCATTATGGATAACTAAAGTGCACTAAAATTGGGTGAGCAGGCAAGGCATGTCACCCAGGTTGTGTGACAATTATTTTATATAAATGTATATATATATATATATATATATTCCATCCACCATCCCTCCTTTACGGAGAACTGCGTTATTTTTCTTTTCTATTGCTAATAAAAAAACTATATATATATGTACATATATATATATATATATATATGGGTGTATCGAGACTAGTTGGTCATTATGGATAACTAAGTTGCACTAAAATTGGGTGAGCAGGCAAGGCATGTCACCCAAGTTGTGTGACAATTATTTTATATATATGTATATATATATTCCATCCACCATCCCTCCTTTATGGAGAACTGCGTTATTTTTATTGTCTATTGCAAAAAAAAAACAAAAAAAACTATATATATATACATATATATTTATGGGTGTATCGAGACTAGATGGTCATTATGAATAACTAAGGTGCACTAAAACTGGGTGAGCAGGCAAGGCATGTCACCCAGGTTGTGTGACAATTATTTTATATATATGTATATATATATTCCATCCACCATCCCTCCTTTATGGAGAACTGCGTTATTTTTATTGTCTATTGCAAAAAAAAAAACAAAAAAAACTATATATATATATACATATATATATATGGGTGTATCGAGACTAGAAGGTCATTATGCATAACTAAAGTGCACTAAAATTGGGTGAGCAGGATAGGCATGTCACCCCAGTTGTGTGACAATTATTTTATATATATGTATATATATATATATATTCCCTCCACCACCCCTCCTCTACGGAGGACTGCTTTATTTTTATTTCCATTGCAAAAATAAAAAATTTTAAAACACAAAAAAAAAAAAAAAAACGAAAATAATAATAATAAAAATAATTTTGAATGTGTATTCAAATAAGTTTGAATGTGTGTGAACTATATATAAATATATATATACACATGCATATACAGAAATATATACACACACACACATATATATATATACACACACACACACAGACACACACTCACATAAACACATACACACACTGTGTACAGTCTTATGCAAAGGTTTGGCACCCCTTGACAAATAACATCTTTTCAATTACAAAAGCAACAATATCAGTTAATACAGTCTCTTTAGGAACTGGGGGAAAAATACACAATATTTTCAGCAAACATTGATGAATAGTTACTTTTTATGCCATAAATTGAACAAAATTACAAAATAAAAACATTATTATGGCACTCTGCAAAAGTTTGGGCACCCTACGTAATCAGTACTTAGTAACACCTCCTCTGCCAGATATCACAGCTTACAAGCGCTTCTTATAGCCAGCTGAAAGGCTTTCAGTTCTTGTACTTGGGATTTTCTCACATTCTTCCTTGCAAAAGGCTTCTAGTTCTGTAATATTCTAATATATCAAGGGCTGTATTGTCAAATAGGAGATCGGCAGCATTCTCCCACCTGAGAAAACTGTACTACAATGCCCTTGATAGTGTGTAGAAACACACTCGTCAGCTCTAGTCCTCCTGTAACAACGCAAAAGGACTGGCAACCCTCAGGTATTTATGCGTGCGATTGTATGATAAATTCACCCTGACAGTCTCACACTTCTCTTGGTACCAACAGGTCTCATGGAATATATAAAAGGCAACTGCAACAATTATACTCGGCACTAAACATCGAGGCACGGAAATGCAGCAGAGCTTGTGTATTTCTCAGGATGCATTCTAGTAAAATGCCCGGAAAATGAGCTAAAGACATATTTCAAGGGGCACTATATAAAACCGATGGAAATTTTACTGATTAAATAAAAGGAAAAGCATCGTTTGAAAAATCACAAATGTTTCTAAGATTCAATGCATCGCTTTTTGACCACATCATAGCGATGAACACATCATTGTTCCTGACAATGTCCTAATACAGAAATAAAACTTTATGTTGGTAAACTCAAAAAGCCTTCAGCTGTCACACTGGCTAACGATCTCAAACGATTATAAAGCAGCATTTTGAAAAGCGCTGTTTTAAAATAACAGATACAACACTTACCTTGTCTTCTGGCCAAATGCTTTTCACGGCTTGGCACTCCAACGGTGCTGAAACGAAATTTGTATTTCCTCCTACCTCGTTGGCCCTTCAGTTCTTCTTTTCTCCCTTTGGATGTTTTTTTCCTTCTTCTTTGGATATTGTTTTTTATTTTTGTTTGTTTTTTTTTACTTTGCATGTTTTTCCTTCTTCGGATATTATTTTTTTGGCTTATTTTTTTAGACGATGTTTTTTTCGTCTTCTTTAAAAATTGATTTTTTTCGTCTTCTTTAAATATTGTTTTTTTTTTCATCCTTTTGATGTTGTTTTACGGAACAAGAGCCGTACAGTGCTACTCTATCAGGAGGTAGCGCCAACTGAACGCCTTGAAGCAGTACCCAGCTCTTTTATAGGGAGCGTCAACCCGAAGTCAAGTTCTAGAACGTTGCACTCACTTTTCATTGGTTTCCCAGCTATGCTGTCAGAATAATGTTTGCTGATTGGTCGAAAATTTTAAAACGTACCCGAGTACTGTAAAAAAAACTCAAGATCTTGCTACCCTACGGAGCACCCATAAGGTGATTTTTTTTATACGTTATATGCAGCTATTTGTAGCAGGCCGTAATTAGACTAATCCACCCTTTGTCAATAAAGCCAACAAGAGAACAGGTTGCCCAAAGTTTGCTCAGGTACACGCCACAGCACAACCTTAAAAACACATCCAGCACAAATCACACTAGTGAATGACACAGCAAATCACAGCAATAAAAAAGACCCCTATGGGCAATCCAGCACCCAGACTACAGGTGCCAAAAGGCCCAGCCTGCCTAATAATGAACCCAAAATATACATACAACAAAGAAAAAGACACAAACAAAAAAGAAAATAAAACTAGCCAGCTGCTCCCACTAAACCCCGCTCCCGAGGCCACTAAGCCGGCTGGCTTGATAATACACGATACAACCTCAGATAAAACATATTAAAGCAACACCAGGGAGGTTTACAACCTGATCCTTAAAATTATCGACCCGTAATTCCACCTTGAAAACCCCTAAAGAACAGTAGTTTACCCCATGACTCACTGCCCCATTCAAACAAAAAAAAAACAGGTTTTTGGGGTAACCTTTAGGTCAGCTCTTCAAAACCAGGTATGAGGACTCTTCAGCTAATCAGTCCTCTAATTAGAAATCTAATTAGGGAGTTGCAGCGAAAACCTGCATACACACCGGCCCTTTGCGGATAAGATTGTTCACCCCTGAAACAAGCAAACAGAAAGGCTGCTACACTGCAAATTCAATATGCCCGCCGATGCTCCCCCAAATCTATCAGGACCCTGCCTGTCTTTCCCGTGCCTGCTCCTTTGCCAATATGCCCTACCATCGGAACATGCACAGCCATCTCGCCCCGGCTATGCCTCCAGTCCGAACTGCAGTTCCTATACCTGCCTATAATTGCCTGGCTACAATCCATCCCCCAAAATGAAATTGATGACCCAACGATCACAGCTAAGAATTCTATCCCCAAACCACTGGTCTTCCTCCCCAACCGAACGATCATTCACTGACCGTGGTAACTTATAAGGGTTGGTATGATGACCAGTGGTGGACCTCACCGAACGTTTAACTGGTCTCTACACCTCGGGGGGGACATAACCTCCTCCATTATACGAGGCCTACTTGTGGATGCTCTATTGCGACCCCTCCCACCAGCCCTGTCCCCGTAAAACCACAGAGTCCTCATCCGATTCCATTTCTGTTGCCCCTGTGGGCAACCCAGACTCAGGAGACATTACCAGAACATCTTCCCCTGACATAACAACCCCCTGTGGTACTGGACGCAACTCTGTTCGGTGAACTTGACGGACAACCCCGTCCCCCTCCATTGGAGTTGCAGAGTAAACTGCACCCTGATCTTGGGGACACCGAACTACCATATACAAACAGGCATCCCAATGATCCTGTATTTTACCTCGAACATGGTTCCGCAAACACACCAGCTGACCTTCATCAAACCCCTAATCATTAACCAACTCATTGTGTTTCCGATTTCGTGGTGTGGCTTGTTCCTCCAACTAAGCCTTCACATACTCTTGAAGCACCTGCAAACTTTCCTGATGGTTTTGTACCCATTCCTCCAAAGGTCCACCATACTGACTGATCCCGGCAGGAGCCTGAAGATAGTGTATCGGTAATCGAGGCTCACAGCCAGACCTTAAATAAAAAGGCATCATCCAGTCATTTGGTGGGGTGTAGTATTGTAAGCTTCTCTGCTGGAGGAAGTGTGTGAAGCAAATTGTGCAAAAAAAATATTAAAGCAACACCAGGGAGGTTTACATCTAGATCCTTAAAATGATCGACCTGCAATTCCACCTTGAAAATCCAATTACCATATAAAGGATACAAGATGTAAAGATGACAAATGACATGGCACACATTTGTTGTTTAGACTGTTGTGTCAGGTTAATTGAAAGCTGAAGGATCTTAGTGTTTACTAGTCTAAGTAACAGAATGTCTAAACACTGTGCTTGCCTTTATGGGTTTTTAAGCAGAACATATAGGTATAGAAACATATTAACATTACGTTTCACGATTCACTGACTGGAGAATAGGAGAATATACACATCAATATTACTACTTAAGTTAACTAACCCTAATCCCAACCCCTATTGGCACGGAGCCCGCCAGGGTTCAGGTGAGATATAAATCTGTAATCTGTATCAATGGTTTTGCTATCCATACCCACCCTATTAATGTTAGCTTCCCAGGGTTTCTTGTTAGACAAGCTCTGTGTCTCTCTATACCCCCATTTACTGCACGACTGATTGTCCATTTATAAAGAATCAAATAGGGTGAAGATGGTTTTAGTTTACAATTACTCTGGAAGGTGACCAGATTAAAAAAAAACTAAATACCATGCCTACGTGTATGTAATCTCCATCACAGTCCCCATTTTCCCCATAATCCTCGTTTTGATAGTGCCAATTTGTGTAATGTGAGTTTTTTTTTTTTTTTAAAAACTGTTATAGAAGAACATACTGGATGCCACATGTGTACAATTACCCCTTTCTAATTAGTGGGGTCCGTTGTGTCAGCTACAGCCTTTACTAACATACACATAAGTATACAGTCTTATAGCACTTTTGTTTTCCTTTTGTATTTAATGGTTTTCCATTTAGGGGGCAGCATGGTGGTGCAGTGGTTAGCACTGTTGCCTCACACCTCTAGGGCCCGGGTTCGAGTCTCCACCTGGGTCACATGTGTGTGGAGTTTGCATGTTCTACCCATGTCATCGTGGGGTTTCCTCCGGGTACTCTGGTTTCCCCCACAGTCCAAAAACATGCTGAGGCTAATTGGAGTTGCTAAATTGCCCATAGGAGTGTATGCGTGAGTGAATAGTGTGTGAGTGTGCCCTGCGATGGGCTGGCCCGCCATCCTGAGTTGTTCCCTGTCTCGTGCCCATTGCTTCCGGGATAGGCTCCAGACCCCCCGCGATCCAGTAGGATAAGCGGTTTGGAAAATGGATGGATGGATGGACAGTTTTCCATTTGAGGAATTAGCAAAAAACTGCAGTGCATGATGGGTAGGATCTAAAGGCTGCCTAACGCCCTTAATTTGTTTGCAATTTCGCCAGGTAGGCTACCTTCTTTAAACTGCGTTTTGCTAGACTACACATTTCGAGATGTTTTATTGTAGTCTTGGTAAATATATATATATAGTTTAGCCTAACCCAGCCACTTAAGGGAGCAAGCCAGCTCAGGTAGGTGCCAGTCCCAAGCCCGGATTAATGGAGAGGGTTGGCGTCAAGAAATAAAGAGAAATAAAGACAACTAATACTCCTAGTTTGCGAGATCTGACTGCAATGGCAGCACTGCTACAAGGGTGTGGATAAATCTATACAAATATCACCTGCATGCACATTACTTCTTTTACAATAACCAACTCCTGATCCATACTGTTAGTCGTGAAAAAAAAAACTATCGTGTACATAGAGGCCCTGTGTAAAAAGATAACTGCCAAGGAAAAGATCAAAAACATTTATTTCAAGGATACAAAGTTTTTATGGTCATGTACAGTGTACAGTGCAATTCTTATTTGATTAACTTGAATGTCTCCACAGACTAGACGATTAAACAAATAAAGCAGCGCAACATTACAATAACTAATAACAAATAAACAAAGCTCACGAGTACTATTACAGTATTTATATCATTTATTTAAACTTAATTTTACCAGGTAAATTAACTACAAAGCAGTTACCACTGCTTTACCTGCTTCTCGGGAGAAATAGCAGATATACGTCATGTATGTGACTAAATTCTTAAGCCAATAAGGGCAAAGTTGTGTCGTAATGGAGGCGGATCCAGTTTGTGCAGCCGGTTAAAGACACTACGGGCATGTAAATGGAGAACGAAATTATAGTTATAATTCGGCGTGTTCGCGAAAACGACTTCATTTATTTTCTTATTGATTTATCGACAGACCATCATACTTTTTAGACGTTATAATAACAACACTCTATTGATCCCCAAAGAGAGAAATTCTCTCCTTGCCTGCCCCCTCTTACTGTCCATGATACACAAGCACATATGTAGAAAAACGTCAGCTTGGAAGCCAAGGCTGGACTTAACCTACTCTATTCTGGTATTCTGTTCTCCCAAGTAAGGCATCCCAAGTTCGAATCCAACTTCCGACAAAAGTTCTTCAATCGCTACAGCACAATTTGAGCCACTGATCGGCTTTAATTGCTTTGTTTTATTTTTGCGTTTCAGGCAAAACTACATAACACTTAAAGACACTACGGGCATGTAAATGGAGAACGAAATTATAGTTATAGCGAATCTCCTACACACAATACCAAGGTTACCGAACTTTGGTCAGCTGGCCGGAGTGAGACGTTCAATTCCCGTAAGATTTCTTTGCGCCAGCCTGAGAGTCTGAAAACACGTCACACCAGATGCATGAGAGATGGAAACCTGGGATATTCAGTCGAATCAGATCAAATATGATGCTAAGTTAGTACTAAGTTAAAATATGTTCCGCACTTGTAACATGCACCCATGATTTGGAACAGCAGCATACCTGTCAAGGTTTGGATTTGAAAATAAAGGAAATTTTCCGGCACCCGCCGTGAGCCATCCGCAACCAGGCTCCAGTATCCCTTACATTTTAAGACAGGAAATATAAAATAATATAAATATATAAAATATATAAAATATATTTTTGGCCACAACCGGGATTCGAACCCCGGTCTCCCGTGTGAAAGGCGGCGATCTTACCACTACACTATCCAGCAACTATATAATATAAGGGAGATTTACGGGAAAATACTAATACGGGAGGACGGCGGGAAAGAGAAGTAAAATACGGTAGTTTCCCGGCCAAAACGGGAGACTTGACAGCTATGGTCAGCAGGCTGTCCATGATACAGAGACACATGTTCGAGAACTATTCTCTTATTATTAAATTATTTTATTATTATTATTATTATTATTTTTATCTTTCTCCTTTCTCGTTCCCGTAGATATATATTATTATACGGAGATTTACGGAGTCTTCAAAGACGGTCCGGCTCCAGGATCACTGTTGCTGTGGTGTAGATCAGCTGATCTGTAGTAGTCTTCTACGTACATCTTCTAGTAGACCTTCTGAGGGTACTTCACGCATTCTTGGTCCAGCTTAGCTTATTTCTTATTTCTCAGGTCAGCTGCTCTTGTATTCAGCCTACTAGTCTCTCTTGTATTCAGCCTACTAATATATATGGGGCTTGGTACCCAATCTCGGAATGTGGGGATGATGATATCTCCCCCCTGACCTGTCGTCCTGGCTCCCCCTTGTCGTAGCAATCGTGTTGTACCTCATCAATCTCTAGTTGTGATAGCAGTTGTTTCTGGCCACAACCGGGATTCGAACCCCGGTCTCCCGTGTGAAAGGCGGCGATCTTACCACTACACTATCCAGCAACTATATAATATAATATATATATATATATATTATAAGGGAGATTTACGGGAAAATAATACGGGAGGACGGCGGGAAAGAGAAGTAAAATACGGTAGTTTCCCGGCCAAAACGGGAGGCTCCAGTATCCCTTACATTTTAAGACAGGAAATATAAAATAATATAAATTATATAAAATATAATATAAATATAAATATAAATATATAAAATATATAAAATATATTTTTGGCCACAACCGGGATTCGAACCCCGGTCTCCCGTGTGAAAGGCGGCGATCTTACCACTACACTATCCAGCAACTATATAATATAAGGGAGATTTACGGGAAAATACTAATACGGGAGGACGGCGGGAAAGAGAAGTAAAATACGGTAGTTTCCCGGCCAAAACGGGAGGCTCCAGTATCCCTTACATTTTAAGACAGGAAATATAAAATAATATAAATTATATAAAATATAATATAAATATAAATATAAATATATAAAATATATAAAATATATTTTTGGCCACAACCGGGATTCGAACCCCGGTCTCCCGTGTGAAAGGCGGCGATCTTACCACTACACTATCCAGCAACTATATAATATAAGGGAGATTTACGGGAAAATACTAATACGGGAGGACGGCGGGAAAGAGAAGTAAAATACGGTAGTTTCCCGGCCAAAACGGGAGACTTGACAGCTATGGCTGTCTCTGGCCACGCCCCCTACAGTCGGTCCGGCCCCTGTTCGCGTGTTCGCGAAAACGACTTCATTTATTTTCTTATTGATTTATCGACAGACTTTTTAGACGTTATAATAACAACACTCTATTGATCCCCCTCTTACTGTCCATGATACACAATGACGAGACACATGTTCACTAATGACGAGAACTATTCTATTTTTCATGCCGGGGGTCCTTCAAATCTTACATTTACAAATCTTGTTCTTGTTCTCTGCTTTCTCCTTTCTCGTTCCCGTAGATATATATTATTATACGGAGATTTACGGAGTCTTCAAAGACGGTCCGGCTCCAGCTCAAGGATCACTGTTGCTGTGGTGTAGATCAGCTGATCTGTAGTAGTCTTCTACGTACATCTTCTAGTAGACCTTCTGAGGGTACTTCACGCATTCTTGGTCGGAGGGTCCAGGTTTCCAGCTTAGCTTATTTCTTATTTCTCAGGTCAGCTGCTCTTGTTTGGGATGTGCTTGACCGGCGTATACGACAGCGTGTACCAGTTCCCACTAATATCCAACAACTTCGCACAGCCATTGAAGAGGAGTGGACCAACATTCCACAGGCCACAATTGACAATCTGATAAACTCTATGCGAAGAAGATGTGTTGCATTGCATGAGGCAAATGGTGGTCACACCAGATACTGACCGGTTCTGAGTCCCCAGACCCCCAATAAAGCAAAAAACTGCACATTCCAGGGTGGCCTTTTATTGTGGGCAGTATAAGGTACACCTGTGCACTACCCATGATGTCAGATCAGCATCTTGATGTGGCACACCTGTGAGGTGGGATGGATTATCTCAGCAAAGCAGAAGTGCTCACTATCACACATTTAGACTGATTTGTGAGAAATGTTTGAGAGAAATGGTAATATTGTGTATCTGGAATGAATTGTAGGTCTTTAAGTCCATCTCATGAAAAATGGGAGCAGAAACAAGAGTGTTGCGTTTATATTTTTGTTCAGTATAGAATAAGCCCAGATTTATGTTTATTCAGTGGAGATAAGTACAACCTCTAAAGATAGGCCTACACCCGTTTTGGCAGTGTCTCCGGATCCCATGACAAATAATGCCTTCAGTACATCCTCCTCAACCCACACTGAAAGCAGAAGTGCTATGGGCTTTGCAAACGGTTTGCCGACATCACTCCTATACGTCCAATGATGACATTCACACCGTCTCCAGGGTGATGTTCCCTGACTCGCAGGGTCACTTGTGGTAAAGATAAAACCGCTTTTCTTGCGCGATTTGGACTCGCTCCATATATTAAAAGGGAGCTTCGTTGTCATGTTTGACGTAAGTATGAACAGGACCATCAAAAGAAAACAACTGGATGTGCATGTCAGGTATTGGGTGAATTATGAGAATGGCTCTCGAGTGCAGTCCTGGTTCTGGGATCACAGTACATGAGCCACTCCACCGCTGAAGACTTACTGGAGAAGTTTAAGGTAAGCCATTCAATAACATTTAAACTCATTAACGAACCCATGATTTTTAAATATCCATGGTTTATCTTTACATGTGTTTAAATGGGAGAACCATATTTATTGGTAAGCATATTTTAAAGATTTTATTGCTGCTTCATGGCTTTTGCTGCAAAAAAAATAGTTCATTGAGGAAATAGAATGTTTAAGTGTTGTGTAGCAACATGTACAGCTGTTGTACAGGCAAAAACTCTGGCTCAGTCCAAAGGAGGTGGATATAGGAATGGCTGTCATCAAGGTGGGACTTCTGTGAATTCACTGGTATCTTTACATACAAATGTATCAAACAATTGTGAAGTAAAAAATATGTGAATAACATGGAGTTTGAGCTGGTTTGATATGTACAGCTGAGGTAGTGTTAACCTTGGGCTGAGTGTGCAGAAAGATTCTGGAAATTTGACAAACCATCTTTTTGTCAGAGACAGTCAGGAGCCAAAGGCAGTGGAAGTGACCTTGGTGTCCTTCAGATTAAAAAAAATTGCCAGATTGTGCTCTCAAAAATGTGCAAAAAGGCCTTGGATAAATGCCCTCTGAAGTACTCGATTGTACATGAGATGACGTGCTTGGACCCAAACAAAATGCACACCAGCCAGATAACTGCCAGCAGAAAAGGAGAAATCTCATGCAGAAGTTTGCGCAGGAGAATCGGTTGGCAGGCAGGATATCTGCTGGTAAATCATAGGATAAGAATAGGATAGTTCAGAATATTATTTTTAAATTATGCTTTTCTTTTTTCACATCTAACTGAATCAGGGACGGATTACAAACCGGGTTAGCGGGGCCGCTGCCCAGGGGCCCTTGGGGTGCAGGGGGCCCGTGGGCCCCAAGCCCAAAACAATTTGCAACGCTTATCAGCAATGTATTTTCGTTTGTCTATTTTAGAGGGCCTACATTCTTTGATCCTCTGCCTACAAGGTCCCCTGACCCTATAGGGAGGGTGTTTGGCTGCCAAGGGCCCTTGACTTGTGGTGGTTGTGGTGGTGGTGCAGGTGGTGGTGGTGGGGGGGGGCCTCGCGAACGTTTTACCCAGGGGCCCACACAACCCATAATCCGTCCCTGAACTGAATAGTGTTAACACGTAGATTTTAGCAGTATTTAGAAGACCGACTCTTGGTGTTTGAAAAGAAGCATCAGCCCAGTTATATTTTCTTTGATGAGCCTAGAGATATCTCAAGATTAAATTAAAATGATTGCACATTTATGGTATCATAGGAAAATTGGGTTATAAATCACTTTCCTATTCTACATGTGATTCTGTGTATTGACATTGTTGATCTGCATCTAATCTACTGTAATTAATGTAATTACAGGTGATGCAATATCCCAGCAGTCTGATAATCACCTGCACAATGAGGCAAAAGGCTTGGATTTTATATCCTTCATTCCTTCAGCACCATCCAAAGTTGATGTCTTTTTACATCAAAAAGTTAGTGGGCCTTATCCTGACCTCTGGATGTTCTGCAAGAACTTGCTGCTGCTGTCCTATGGGCAAGCCGAAGTGGAACGAATAGAGGTGGAGACCTGCAACTTATCAGAGGAAACAGTTGTTGCACAGAGGCTTATATGCGACCATGTCAGAGTGTGTGGGGGAGCAACCAAAGCGCCTCTGACCAAAGGTGAAAGATGAGCGAAAAGCAAAAAAGAAAACTTGAGGAACTCAAGAGGAAGAGAGTCTCACTGGAAAGTGTATGTGAGAGTTTACAAAAGGATGCTGAGCACATGGCAGAGGAAGCAGAGAGTGCTGCTGGAACCAAAAGGGCAACATTACTTACCAAGTCCAATACTCTGAGCCGACGAGCGAAGGAGGAGAAAGAGCAGTTGGTGGTCTTAAATGCAGATACTGAAGAATAGGCTACTGAACTGTGACTCCTAACACATCAAGAGTGAATCGGTGGAAACAAAAATATTTAGGTTCTTTGCATTTTTGGAGTATTTTACTTTCTGTGCCTGTTTGTACATTGTTCACAGCCATAATACTTTATAATTACAAGGTAGTTTTATGTTAGAGCTCTTGCTCCAATAAATATGTGCCTTGTAATTAACTAAATTCTAGGCTATTCAGTTTTTTTTGCCCTCGTGATGGTCGTGGGTTGTGAAAAAAGCCTTCTTCTTAGGGGTACCGCTGGGGCCAGCCGGGCGTATGTCGTGGCTTCAGTGAGTACTTATGTTTGTCATGCTGCCTGTGTACTTTATAGCGGCACAACATATTTCTGCAAATTGCATGCGTCAAATTGTCTGTCTCTCTTAAAAAATATGAAGTGTCACCAAAATTTTAAACGGGGAATCAATCTCAATGAAAAATATTCGTCAAGTAACGTTTCTAAAATAATATAGACATACTAATAATTATATATTAATAAATCGGATGAACGATGCATCCCAAATTGTATCCGCTGCGCACTTCTTAATCAGGGCAATCGCATCGTGGAGGTTTCTGCAGACGCCCAAAAAGACTTACTTAAGAAAACTGTTGCATGATAATTTGTACCATTTTCAAGGGTGGGGGGCGTGCAGTAGATGCCCCCTTTATTTTTGTGCTTCTGCCGTTCAAACCGAGCAGCACTGAGTTTGTCATGGCACCTGACGCCAAATCTACTGCTTAGCTGCTACAGACAGAACTATCTTCAAATCACCACTAGGGGGTGTCAATGCTGCAGCTTCGTTCTATGGTTGATCTTTTTCAAAGACAGTTTTTTTTCTCTCTCTCCACATAATCAACTTAACTGATTAGCGTGCTTTCATAGTAATGGTTTTTAATCCGTGTTAATCTTCTGAACAATGACTAGTAAAGGTTCTATGAGGTTGTCCTACTTACTATGGATTTTAAGTTTTTTATCAAGGTGTTAAAACGTACCACAGTTGCCAGTCCTGTGTTTTATGTCTAGCAATTTGTACAGTTTCTTCAGTATAAACACATGCCATGATCTGTGAGAATCTCCTCCAGAACTCTGCATTTCCTCAAGATCTTTTTGTAATATTGCATCATGGCACTGCTCAGAACAACACAGATGGTGCATAACAACACAAGGGAGTACAAGACAACATGGTGCAGAAACAGTGCGATACAAAGCAGGACAAAACTGGATGATACGTGGTCAGTGGTGGATAAAGTGCAGTAACAGCTGTACAGTGCAGCTGCCGTGGAAATGACTGTTACAGGGGATGCAAAAGCTGCAGGTTTGAATTGTTTGGCGAATGAAGCTGTTCATGAATCTGCTAGTCAGTGTTTGTGGATGGTGGTCAGAGTCCTGGATTATAGACTGAACCTTGTTACTGTGGCAGTTAAAGTACAGCTGGTCAATGGAGGGCAGTTCAGTGCGAATGATGTTCTTAACAGACTTCGCAATGTACTGCCTTCCTGTCATGTGGCTCCACCATACCATAGTACTACTGTAAGAACTAGGGATGTAACGATACATTCAACTCACCATTTGATACGATTCACGATTCTGAGTTCACGATACAATTTTCTCATTTTTTGCAGAATGAGCTGCAGACAAATATATTCAAAAATATTCTTATATTTATCTTTCTGAACTGTTGACACTGTTGTGAACAGTGCAACTGAATTTGAATAAAATACTGTTGAAAAAAATCCCAAATCAAAATAAGTAAATAAAAAAAAATAAATCAAATAAATAAGCTAAGGTTTGCATGTGCAGCTTTTTAGCGTGCTTTGCCCTTTTAATAATCTTCACTCAGCTCACGGTGGTGCCAGTGGACCTGTTTGTGTATGTTATCAGTCTATTACAATGTTTGCATGCAGTTTATGTCTTGTCTGTGCTTTTCTCGCTGTTTCCTCCTCGTTTGTGATTACCGGAAAGCTAATATGCTGCCACACCGCCAATTGAAGATCGGGCGGTGCGTCCATCCATCCATTTTCTGAAACCACTTAATCCCAACTGAGATCGCGGGGGAGACCGGAGCCTATCCCGGGAACAAGGGGCGCAGACAGGAACCAAGCCCAGGCAGTCACCTACACACCGCAGGTCGCACACACTCACACAACTACAGGGCCAATTTAGACTCACCAGTCAACCTATCCTGCATGCTTTTGGACCGTGGGAGGAACCTGGAGTCCCCGGCGAAAACGGGGAGAGCATGCGAACTCCACACAGAAAGGGCCCTGGACCGAAGCCAGCACTAACCACTGTGCCGTCCTCAGTTTCAAATTCATTCATCATCTCGCGTTCGCTCAAAACCAAAAACTGACGTACGATGTCGACGTGATACGCAGTGACATCTGACGTCAAACTCACATTGTGAAATCAAATGTAATATTACACCAGTTTTTCTGTTAAAGTACTGTGAAGTACTCCTACAATAGTGATTCATTTTCCACATCAGCCGGTTTAAATCTTCATGCATTTGCACCGATTTTTAACTGATTTGTGATTCATCATTACATGCCAGGGCCAGCAGCTCTGCATGGCTCGACCCTCATAAACATTCTCCACACATGCTGTTCAGGCAGTGGCCACAGAAATTCCCCCAGTGAACTTTATGCTTTCTGTCGGAGAGTATGCTGTGTTCTGGCCTTAAACCCTGCATACTACTTTGCAGACTTTGATCCTCTTAACAACAATTGGCATTTCTGGTGGCTGAATATCCATCCATCCGTCATCCAACTGCATGCTTAAAAGCTGTGAATAATAGTAATAATTCTTAAAATTGCAACTATCTAGAATTTCAGCCTAGTTACTCAGCTAAATTACTATTTAAACCTAGAATAATTTCTATAAGGGGCGGCATGGTGGTGCAGTGGTTAGCACTGTCGCCTCACACCTCTGGGACCCGGGTTCGTGTCTCCGCCTGGGTCACATGTGTGTGGAGTTTGCATGTTCTCCCCATGTCGTTGTGGGGTTTCCTCTGGGTACTCCGGTTTCCCCCCACAGTCCAAAAACATGCTGGGGCTAATTGGAGTTGCTGAATTGCCCGTAGGTGTGTGTGTGTGAGTGGATGGTGTGTGAGTGTGCCCTGCGATGGGCTGGCCCCCCATCCTGGGTTGTTCCCTGCCTCGTGCCCATTGATTCTGGGATAGGCTCCGGACCCCCCGCGACCCAATAGGATAAGCGGTTTGGAAAATGGATGGATGGATAATTTCTATATGTGTGATAGAATCAAAAAATATTTTGTTTTACATATAAATCTTCACAAGGTGTATTACACATGGTATTCCCCAGACACCGCCACCCCAACAGATGCTTTGTTTGTTAAGACAATAGCTCAGAAAGTGGTTGATCGATCTTTTGCAGCTTTTACCAAGGTTTGTACAAGCCAAAATTAAATTTTGAAACGGATCCCTGCCACACCCTGCCCTCCTGAACCTCCCGTTTCCTCCCTAGTGTGGTATAACGTGCCATGCCTGTTCCGCGTTTGTTTTACCTCTCCTTCCTGCCCTTGTGTTACTCATTTCAGGTGCCTCTAGTTTGCTCCCTGCTTAGCCTTGTATATATGTGCTTCTCAGTCCTGCCTTTAATGTTGCTGCTGCTGTTTGCCTGTGTGTTCTTCCCTGCTTATGATTCCCCCGTGATCCAGTTGTGATCCAGTTGTCTTCATATCATGTATTCACATTCCTCAGCTGAGAGTGAACAAAGTTCTGTGGAAAGTATCTGACTACAGATAGACTTTCACCCAGTTCTCTGCGGGAGCTCTGATTACAGAGTGACTCCCCGACTACTTCTGAAGCCCTTCCTTAAGTATCCAGACCAGGTGATGGCATGTTTCTGAAGACTGACTAATTTCGGTCAATGGTTAATTTTAGGGGCATTGCTGACCTTGGTTCTCAAGTCCCCAGCCAATCAGATCACTTTAGGGGGTGGTTGTAATTCCCTTGTTCTACCATGAGAGAATCTCTCTCAGTTTGGTGGGTTGAGCCGAAGTTTCTGTATTTCTCTTAGGAAAAGCTATACTGCCTTAAATCTGAGAGTATAATACTCCTCGTCTCATGCCTATTCAAACGAGACCAAACATGCGTGTATTTGTCCCTAACATCTATGTGTGCTGAGTTATCCTGTTTATAGTGGAAAAGGTGTCTGTGTCTGGAGGCTGACAGCTGTTGTTGCTGTGGATTGATTGTGGAACTCTGGTCACTCCGGGGGTGAAAGGTCTTGCTTTTTCTGTGCTGCTCCAGTTATTCCTATCCAGTCTCTCAGGAGCCGGCAGGCCTTTGCCTTCCTTAAAAGGGGTGGTTTGACGAGTTGAGTCCAGTCTTGCCTGGGCCAGCGGAGCTCTGAAATAGACTGATGCAGGCTGATCAGAGTTGGGGCCTGCAGGACCTATAAGTTTTATGTCCTTACAGAATGTAAGTGGCATCATACTAAACTAGTGGTGTTCGAACTAGCATGGAAAGAGGCTATGGGTAGCTACAAAAAGGCTCTTAGTGCCGCCAAATCATCTAGTATCTATCAGAACTAATTGAAATAAACAAAAATAATCCTAGATTCCTATTTACTATGGTGTCCAAGCTGACTAATAACCAGACCACTGGTTATTTTCCAGTGACGACTTTATGAAACTTTTTGACCAAAAATATGCTCAATTAAACAGAACATTTTGAATATTGAATATTGGTTAACCAGTCAGAACTGATGTACTTAATTTTATCTTCAAATTCATCTACTTGTATGCTAGAACCTGTTCCATCAAAATTATTCAGCGATGCTCCCAGCATTGATTGAACCGCTACTAGCAATAGTTAAACTAAAACATATAATCATATTACCCCAATTTTATCTTCACTGCACTGGCTGCCAGTTAGATTTCGTGTTGACTACAAAACACTGCTCTTAACCTATAAAGCTGTAAATGGTCTTGCACCGCAGTATGTGAGTGACCTCATTTGCGTTCCGAATCATACACTTAGATGACGAGATGGAGGTATTCTATCCGTACCCAGAATAAAGAACATTACCTTTGGGGGAAGAGCATTTGCTCATAAAGCACCACAGCTATGGAATAAACTTCCTATTAGTGTTCGGAACTCAGACACAATCTCTGCTTTTAAGTCAAGGCTTAAGATGTACCTCTTTCGCCAGTCTTTTGGATAGTTAAATCTTCTTTTCTAAGGTGAATGGGAAATCTGGAGGTTCATAGTTATTTGAGATTGAAGGGGAAAGGGGGGATTGGTGCTGTCGTCCTGCCACTCTCGCCGATCACTTAAGCTGTGGATGGGAGGTGGCTTGACGCCAAAACCTCTGTAAACCCTCATGCCTGTGCTTCCTTCCAGGTCACTCTTTTAGGCAGGCTGTCATAGTTGCTTTAGTCCTGCCGGTTAGGTGTAGGGCAATAACTCTTCTCCATCTTCTCTTTTTCGAGCTGATACCGAGCCGACTACACCGTGTGAACCCGCACCTGGACTCCTGGATATAACTACATGAAACCAACTGGGACTTTATAACTATATGAACTCTAATGAATGTCAATGTAAATGCAGTTTCATGCTCCTTGGTCGCCCAGAGGAGGATGGGGTCCCCTTCTGAGTCTAGGTTCCACTCAAGGTTTCTTCCTGCTAGAGGGAGTTTCCTTGCCACTGTCGCCTCAGGCTTTTAAATATAAATATAAATATATAAAATATATAAAATATATTTTTGGCCACAACCGGGATTCGAACCCCGGTCTCCCGTGTGAAAGGCGGCGATCTTACCACTACACTATCCAGCAACTATATAATATAAGGGAGATTTACGGGAAAATACTAATACGGGAGGACGGCGGGAAAGAGAAGTAAAATACGGTAGTTTCCCGGCCAAAACGGGAGGCTCCAGTATCCCTTACATTTTAAGACAGGAAATATAAAATAATATAAATTATATAAAATATAATATAAATATAAATATAAATATATAAAATATATAAAATATATTTTTGGCCACAACCGGGATTCGAACCCCGGTCTCCCGTGTGAAAGGCAGCGATCTTACCACTACACTATCCAGCAACTATATAATATAAGGGAGATTTACGGGAAAATACTAATACGGGAGGACGGCGGGAAAGAGAAGTAAAATACGGTAGTTTCCCGGCCAAAACGGGAGACTTGACAGCTATGGCTGTCTCTGGCCACGCCCCCTACAGTCGGTCCGGCCCCTGTTCGCGTGTTCGCGAAAACGACTTCATTTATTTTCTTATTGATTTATCGACAGACTTTTTAGACGTTATAATAACAACACTCTATTGATCCCCCTCTTACTGTCCATGATACACAATGACGAGACACATGTTCACTAATGACGAGAACTATTCTATTTTTCATGCCGGGGGTCCTTCAAATCTTACATTTACAAATCTTGTTCTTGTTCTCTGCTTTCTCCTTTCTCGTTCCCGTAGATATATATTATTATACGGAGATTTACGGAGTCTTCAAAGACGGTCCGGCTCCAGCTCAAGGATCACTGTTGCTGTGGTGTAGATCAGCTGATCTGTAGTAGTCTTCTACGTACATCTTCTAGTAGACCTTCTGAGGGTACTTCACGCATTCTTGGTCGGAGGGTCCAGGTTTCCAGCTTAGCTTATTTCTTATTTCTCAGGTCAGCTGCTCTTGTTTGGGATGTGCTTGACCGGCGTATACGACAGCGTGTACCAGTTCCCACTAATATCCAACAACTTCGCACAGCCATTGAAGAGGAGTGGACCAACATTCCACAGGCCACAATTGACAATCTGATAAACTCTATGCGAAGAAGATGTGTTGCATTGCATGAGGCAAATGGTGGTCACACCAGATACTGACCGGTTCTGAGTCCCCAGACCCCCAATAAAGCAAAAAACTGCACATTCCAGGGTGGCCTTTTATTGTGGGCAGTATAAGGTACACCTGTGCACTACCCATGATGTCAGATCAGCATCTTGATGTGGCACACCTGTGAGGTGGGATGGATTATCTCAGCAAAGCAGAAGTGCTCACTATCACACATTTAGACTGATTTGTGAGAAATGTTTGAGAGAAATGGTAATATTGTGTATCTGGAATGAATTGTAGGTCTTTAAGTCCATCTCATGAAAAATGGGAGCAGAAACAAGAGTGTTGCGTTTATATTTTTGTTCAGTATAGAATAAGCCCAGATTTATGTTTATTCAGTGGAGATAAGTACAACCTCTAAAGATAGGCCTACACCCGTTTTGGCAGTGTCTCCGGATCCCATGACAAATAATGCCTTCAGTACATCCTCCTCAACCCACACTGAAAGCAGAAGTGCTATGGGCTTTGCAAACGGTTTGCCGACATCACTCCTATACGTCCAATGATGACATTCACACCGTCTCCAGGGTGATGTTCCCTGACTCGCAGGGTCACTTGTGGTAAAGATAAAACCGCTTTTCTTGCGCGATTTGGACTCGCTCCATATATTAAAAGGGAGCTTCGTTGTCATGTTTGACGTAAGTATGAACAGGACCATCAAAAGAAAACAACTGGATGTGCATGTCAGGTATTGGGTGAATTATGAGAATGGCTCTCGAGTGCAGTCCTGGTTCTGGGATCACAGTACATGAGCCACTCCACCGCTGAAGACTTACTGGAGAAGTTTAAGGTAAGCCATTCAATAACATTTAAACTCATTAACGAACCCATGATTTTTAAATATCCATGGTTTATCTTTACATGTGTTTAAATGGGAGAACCATATTTATTGGTAAGCATATTTTAAAGATTTTATTGCTGCTTCATGGCTTTTGCTGCAAAAAAAATAGTTCATTGAGGAAATAGAATGTTTAAGTGTTGTGTAGCAACATGTACAGCTGTTGTACAGGCAAAAACTCTGGCTCAGTCCAAAGGAGGTGGATATAGGAATGGCTGTCATCAAGGTGGGACTTCTGTGAATTCACTGGTATCTTTACATACAAATGTATCAAACAATTGTGAAGTAAAAAATATGTGAATAACATGGAGTTTGAGCTGGTTTGATATGTACAGCTGAGGTAGTGTTAACCTTGGGCTGAGTGTGCAGAAAGATTCTGGAAATTTGACAAACCATCTTTTTGTCAGAGACAGTCAGGAGCCAAAGGCAGTGGAAGTGACCTTGGTGTCCTTCAGATTAAAAAAAATTGCCAGATTGTGCTCTCAAAAATGTGCAAAAAGGCCTTGGATAAATGCCCTCTGAAGTACTCGATTGTACATGAGATGACGTGCTTGGACCCAAACAAAATGCACACCAGCCAGATAACTGCCAGCAGAAAAGGAGAAATCTCATGCAGAAGTTTGCGCAGGAGAATCGGTTGGCAGGCAGGATATCTGCTGGTAAATCATAGGATAAGAATAGGATAGTTCAGAATATTATTTTTAAATTATGCTTTTCTTTTTTCACATCTAACTGAATCAGGGACGGATTACAAACCGGGTTAGCGGGGCCGCTGCCCAGGGGCCCTTGGGGTGCAGGGGGCCCGTGGGCCCCAAGCCCAAAACAATTTGCAACGCTTATCAGCAATGTATTTTCGTTTGTCTATTTTAGAGGGCCTACATTCTTTGATCCTCTGCCTACAAGGTCCCCTGACCCTATAGGGAGGGTGTTTGGCTGCCAAGGGCCCTTGACTTGTGGTGGTTGTGGTGGTGGTGCAGGTGGTGGTGGTGGGGGGGGGGCCTCGCGAACGTTTTACCCAGGGGCCCACACAACCCATAATCCGTCCCTGAACTGAATAGTGTTAACACGTAGATTTTAGCAGTATTTAGAAGACCGACTCTTGGTGTTTGAAAAGAAGCATCAGCCCAGTTATATTTTCTTTGATGAGCCTAGAGATATCTCAAGATTAAATTAAAATGATTGCACATTTATGGTATCATAGGAAAATTGGGTTATAAATCACTTTCCTATTCTACATGTGATTCTGTGTATTGACATTGTTGATCTGCATCTAATCTACTGTAATTAATGTAATTACAGGTGATGCAATATCCCAGCAGTCTGATAATCACCTGCACAATGAGGCAAAAGGCTTGGATTTTATATCCTTCATTCCTTCAGCACCATCCAAAGTTGATGTCTTTTTACATCAAAAAGTTAGTGGGCCTTATCCTGACCTCTGGATGTTCTGCAAGAACTTGCTGCTGCTGTCCTATGGGCAAGCCGAAGTGGAACGAATAGAGGTGGAGACCTGCAACTTATCAGAGGAAACAGTTGTTGCACAGAGGCTTATATGCGACCATGTCAGAGTGTGTGGGGGAGCAACCAAAGCGCCTCTGACCAAAGGTGAAAGATGAGCGAAAAGCAAAAAAGAAAACTTGAGGAACTCAAGAGGAAGAGAGTCTCACTGGAAAGTGTATGTGAGAGTTTACAAAAGGATGCTGAGCACATGGCAGAGGAAGCAGAGAGTGCTGCTGGAACCAAAAGGGCAACATTACTTACCAAGTCCAATACTCTGAGCCGACGAGCGAAGGAGGAGAAAGAGCAGTTGGTGGTCTTAAATGCAGATACTGAAGAATAGGCTACTGAACTGTGACTCCTAACACATCAAGAGTGAATCGGTGGAAACAAAAATATTTAGGTTCTTTGCATTTTTGGAGTATTTTACTTTCTGTGCCTGTTTGTACATTGTTCACAGCCATAATACTTTATAATTACAAGGTAGTTTTATGTTAGAGCTCTTGCTCCAATAAATATGTGCCTTGTAATTAACTAAATTCTAGGCTATTCAGTTTTTTTTGCCCTCGTGATGGTCGTGGGTTGTGAAAAAAGCCTTCTTCTTAGGGGTACCGCTGGGGCCAGCCGGGCGTATGTCGTGGCTTCAGTGAGTACTTATGTTTGTCATGCTGCCTGTGTACTTTATAGCGGCACAACATATTTCTGCAAATTGCATGCGTCAAATTGTCTGTCTCTCTTAAAAAATATGAAGTGTCACCAAAATTTTAAACGGGGAATCAATCTCAATGAAAAATATTCGTCAAGTAACGTTTCTAAAATAATATAGACATACTAATAATTATATATTAATAAATCGGATGAACGATGCATCCCAAATTGTATCCGCTGCGCACTTCTTAATCAGGGCAATCGCATCGTGGAGGTTTCTGCAGACGCCCAAAAAGACTTACTTAAGAAAACTGTTGCAAGATAATTTGTACCATTTTCAAGGGTGGGGGGCGTGCAGTAGATGCCCCCTTTATTTTTGTGCTTCTGCCGTTCAAACCGAGCAGCACTGAGTTTGTCATGGCACCTGACGCCAAATCTACTGCTTAGCTGCTACAGACAGAACTATCTTCAAATCACCACTAGGGGGTGTCAATGCTGCAGCTTCGTTCTATGGTTGATCTTTTTCAAAGACAGTTTTTTTTCTCTCTCTCCACATAATCAACTTAACTGATTAGCGTGCTTTCATAGTAATGGTTTTTAATCCGTGTTAATCTTCTGAACAATGACTAGTAAAGGTTCTATGAGGTTGTCCTACTTACTATGGATTTTAAGTTTTTTATCAAGGTGTTAAAACGTACCACAGTTGCCAGTCCTGTGTTTTATGTCTAGCAATTTGTACAGTTTCTTCAGTATAAACACATGCCATGATCTGTGAGAATCTCCTCCAGAACTCTGCATTTCCTCAAGATCTTTTTGTAATATTGCATCATGGCACTGCTCAGAACAACACAGATGGTGCATAACAACACAAGGGAGTACAAGACAACATGGTGCAGAAACAGTGCGATACAAAGCAGGACAAAACTGGATGATACGTGGTCAGTGGTGGATAAAGTGCAGTAACAGCTGTACAGTGCAGCTGCCGTGGAAATGACTGTTACAGGGGATGCAAAAGCTGCAGGTTTGAATTGTTTGGCGAATGAAGCTGTTCATGAATCTGCTAGTCAGTGTTTGTGGATGGTGGTCAGAGTCCTGGATTATAGACTGAACCTTGTTACTGTGGCAGTTAAAGTACAGCTGGTCAATGGAGGGCAGTTCAGTGCGAATGATGTTCTTAACAGACTTCGCAATGTACTGCCTTCCTGTCATGTGGCTCCACCATACCATAGTACTACTGTAAGAACTAGGGATGTAACGATACATTCAACTCACCATTTGATACGATTCACGATTCTGAGTTCACGATACAATTTTCTCATTTTTTGCAGAATGAGCTGCAGACAAATATATTCAAAAATATTCTTATATTTATCTTTCTGAACTGTTGACACTGTTGTGAACAGTGCAACTGAATTTGAATAAAATACTGTTGAAAAAAATCCCAAATCAAAATAAGTAAATAAAAAAAAATAAATCAAATAAATAAGCTAAGGTTTGCATGTGCAGCTTTTTAGCGTGCTTTGCCCTTTTAATAATCTTCACTCAGCTCACGGTGGTGCCAGTGGACCTGTTTGTGTATGTTATCAGTCTATTACAATGTTTGCATGCAGTTTATGTCTTGTCTGTGCTTTTCTCGCTGTTTCCTCCTCGTTTGTGATTACCGGAAAGCTAATATGCTGCCACACCGCCAATTGAAGATCGGGCGGTGCGTCCATCCATCCATTTTCTGAAACCACTTAATCCCAACTGAGATCGCGGGGGAGACCGGAGCCTATCCCGGGAACAAGGGGCGCAGACAGGAACCAAGCCCAGGCAGTCACCTACACACCGCAGGTCGCACACACTCACACAACTACAGGGCCAATTTAGACTCACCAGTCAACCTATCCTGCATGCTTTTGGACCGTGGGAGGAACCTGGAGTCCCCGGCGAAAACGGGGAGAGCATGCGAACTCCACACAGAAAGGGCCCTGGACCGAAGCCAGCACTAACCACTGTGCCGTCCTCAGTTTCAAATTCATTCATCATCTCGCGTTCGCTCAAAACCAAAAACTGACGTACGATGTCGACGTGATACGCAGTGACATCTGACGTCAAACTCACATTGTGAAATCAAATGTAATATTACACCAGTTTTTCTGTTAAAGTACTGTGAAGTACTCCTACAATAGTGATTCATTTTCCACATCAGCCGGTTTAAATCTTCATGCATTTGCACCGATTTTTAACTGATTTGTGATTCATCATTACATGCCAGGGCCAGCAGCTCTGCATGGCTCGACCCTCATAAACATTCTCCACACATGCTGTTCAGGCAGTGGCCACAGAAATTCCCCCAGTGAACTTTATGCTTTCTGTCGGAGAGTATGCTGTGTTCTGGCCTTAAACCCTGCATACTACTTTGCAGACTTTGATCCTCTTAACAACAATTGGCATTTCTGGTGGCTGAATATCCATCCATCCGTCATCCAACTGCATGCTTAAAAGCTGTGAATAATAGTAATAATTCTTAAAATTGCAACTATCTAGAATTTCAGCCTAGTTACTCAGCTAAATTACTATTTAAACCTAGAATAATTTCTATAAGGGGCGGCATGGTGGTGCAGTGGTTAGCACTGTCGCCTCACACCTCTGGGACCCGGGTTCGTGTCTCCGCCTGGGTCACATGTGTGTGGAGTTTGCATGTTCTCCCCATGTCGTTGTGGGGTTTCCTCTGGGTACTCCGGTTTCCCCCCACAGTCCAAAAACATGCTGGGGCTAATTGGAGTTGCTGAATTGCCCGTAGGTGTGTGTGTGTGAGTGGATGGTGTGTGAGTGTGCCCTGCGATGGGCTGGCCCCCCATCCTGGGTTGTTCCCTGCCTCGTGTCCATTGATTCTGGGATAGGCTCCGGACCCCCCGCGACCCAATAGGATAAGCGGTTTGGAAAATGGATGGATGGATAATTTCTATATGTGTGATAGAATCAAAAAATATTTTGTTTTACATATAAATCTTCACAAGGTGTATTACACATGGTATTCCCCAGACACCGCCACCCCAACAGATGCTTTGTTTGTTAAGACAATAGCTCAGAAAGTGGTTGATCGATCTTTTGCAGCTTTTACCAAGGTTTGTACAAGCCAAAATTAAATTTTGAAACGGATCCCTGCCACACCCTGCCCTCCTGAACCTCCCGTTTCCTCCCTAGTGTGGTATAACGTGCCATGCCTGTTCCGCGTTTGTTTTACCTCTCCTTCCTGCCCTTGTGTTACTCATTTCAGGTGCCTCTAGTTTGCTCCCTGCTTAGCCTTGTATAAATGTGCTTCTCAGTCCTGCCTTTAATGTTGCTGCTGCTGTTTGCCTGTGTGTTCTTCCCTGCTTATGATTCCCCCGTGATCCAGTTGTGATCCAGTTGTCTTCATATCATGTATTCACATTCCTCAGCTGAGAGTGAACAAAGTTCTGTGGAAAGTATCTGACTACAGATAGACTTTCACCCAGTTCTCTGCGGGAGCTCTGATTACAGAGTGACTCCCCGACTACTTCTGAAGCCCTTCCTTAAGTATCCAGACCAGGTGATGGCATGTTTCTGAAGACTGACTAATTTCGGTCAATGGTTAATTTTAGGGGCATTGCTGACCTTGGTTCTCAAGTCCCCAGCCAATCAGATCACTTTAGGGGGTGGTTGTAATTCCCTTGTTCTACCATGAGAGAATCTCTCTCAGTTTGGTGGGTTGAGCCGAAGTTTCTGTATTTCTCTTAGGAAAAGCTATACTGCCTTAAATCTGAGAGTATAATACTCCTCGTCTCATGCCTATTCAAACGAGACCAAACATGCGTGTATTTGTCCCTAACATCTATGTGTGCTGAGTTATCCTGTTTATAGTGGAAAAGGTGTCTGTGTCTGGAGGCTGACAGCTGTTGTTGCTGTGGATTGATTGTGGAACTCTGGTCACTCCGGGGGTGAAAGGTCTTGCTTTTTCTGTGCTGCTCCAGTTATTCCTATCCAGTCTCTCAGGAGCCGGCAGGCCTTTGCCTTCCTTAAAAGGGGTGGTTTGACGAGTTGAGTCCAGTCTTGCCTGGGCCAGCGGAGCTCTGAAATAGACTGATGCAGGCTGATCAGAGTTGGGGCCTGCAGGACCTATAAGTTTTATGTCCTTACAGAATGTAAGTGGCATCATACTAAACTAGTGGTGTTCGAACTAGCATGGAAAGAGGCTATGGGTAGCTACAAAAAGGCTCTTAGTGCCGCCAAATCATCTAGTATCTATCAGAACTAATTGAAATAAACAAAAATAATCCTAGATTCCTATTTACTATGGTGTCCAAGCTGACTAATAACCAGACCACTGGTTATTTTCCAGTGACGACTTTATGAAACTTTTTGACCAAAAATATGCTCAATTAAACAGAACATTTTGAATATTGAATATTGGTTAACCAGTCAGAACTGATGTACTTAATTTTATCTTCAAATTCATCTACTTGTATGCTAGAACCTGTTCCATCAAAATTATTCAGCGATGCTCCCAGCATTGATTGAACCGCTACTAGCAATAGTTAAACTAAAACATATAATCATATTACCCCAATTTTATCTTCACTGCACTGGCTGCCAGTTAGATTTCGTGTTGACTACAAAACACTGCTCTTAACCTATAAAGCTGTAAATGGTCTTGCACCGCAGTATGTGAGTGACCTCATTTGCGTTCCGAATCATACACTTAGATGACGAGATGGAGGTATTCTATCCGTACCCAGAATAAAGAACATTACCTTTGGGGGAAGAGCATTTGCTCATAAAGCACCACAGCTATGGAATAAACTTCCTATTAGTGTTCGGAACTCAGACACAATCTCTGCTTTTAAGTCAAGGCTTAAGATGTACCTCTTTCGCCAGTCTTTTGGATAGTTAAATCTTCTTTTCTAAGGTGAATGGGAAATCTGGAGGTTCATAGTTATTTGAGATTGAAGGGGAAAGGGGGGATTGGTGCTGTCGTCCTGCCACTCTCGCCGATCACTTAAGCTGTGGATGGGAGGTGGCTTGACGCCAAAACCTCTGTAAACCCTCATGCCTGTGCTTCCTTCCAGGTCACTCTTTTAGGCAGGCTGTCATAGTTGCTTTAGTCCTGCCGGTTAGGTGTAGGGCAATAACTCTTCTCCATCTTCTCTTTTTCGAGCTGATACCGAGCCGACTACACCGTGTGAACCCGCACCTGGACTCCTGGATATAACTACATGAAACCAACTGGGACTTTATAACTATATGAACTCTAATGAATGTCAATGTAAATGCAGTTTCATGCTCCTTGGTCGCCCAGAGGAGGATGGGGTCCCCTTCTGAGTCTAGGTTCCACTCAAGGTTTCTTCCTGCTAGAGGGAGTTTCCTTGCCACTGTCGCCTCAGGCTTGCTTGGTGGGGTTCTGGCCGGTTAAATGTAAAGTGCTTTGTGACAATGCATGTCGTTAAAAGCGCTATATAAATAAAATTGAATTGAATTGAAGTGCTTCCTCAGATTCATTTTTAAATGTTCTCCAGCTAATTTCCACTATGGCCACGAGTTCTAGTATTTTAAATTAATATTGAAATGGTCATTTGGCTGAACAGCATCCCGACCTGTTAGAATCTTATATACCTGGATCATGTCCCCCCATAGTCTCCTTTGCTTGAGGCTAAACAGATTCAGCTCAGCGAACCTCTCCTCATAAGACATTCCTCTAAGTGCAGGAATCATTCTAGTCATCCTACGTTGCACCTTTTCCAAGGCAGCAATGTCCTTCTGAAGGTATGGTGACCAAACCTGCACACAGTATTCTAGGTGGGATCTTACCAAGGAATTATATAATCGTAGCATCACTTCTCTTGACTTACATCTCTAGGTGTGTGGAGTTTAATCCAACATCCTTTTGCCTTTTTTTAATGCTTCCCCACACTGGCAAGAGTGGGACATGGAAGTATCAACATACACACCGAGATCTTTCTCGTAATCAGCTACCTTTATTTCAGTGGAACCCATAAAATATCTGTACTTTACTATATTTACTATATTTCTGCTCCCTGCATGGATTACCTTATATTTATCTATGTTAAATTTCATCTGCCACGTATGAGCCCAGTCGCTAATTAAATCCAGATCCTGTTGTAGCCTCTCTGGACATGAGACATGATCTAACATCAATCAGAAGATACCACACCAGCAGATAATGATTTCTGGAATAGTAAAGTTAAAGGTTGGCTAATAATACCCCTCATCTCTTTTAAAACTATAGATAAGATGCCATCAGGGCCTTGCGATTTATTTATTTTGAGCTTAGCTAGGCTTTGTACCACATCAGCCTCAGTTATACATATATTGGTCATAGACATCGTTGTATTTGTACTAAATGGTGGTAAGCTATTCTACTGTGAACAGCCATTGTAAAATAATCATTAAACTCATTTATATCAATTTCATTTTCAATTATAAGGCCCTTACTATCCTGCAAATGAGTGATTTTCAGCTTTTAGAGCTCTTTCGGAGTTAAAATATTGGAAGAAACTTTTAACGTCATCCTTATAACTGTTATTAACTAAACCTGTAGACTTAGATACTCCTGCTTTATTTTGAAATCATTAGTTAATTTCCATTTGTGGAAGAAAGCCCTTTTGCTCCTGAATTTATTCTTAATTTTCGTAGTAAACCACCTGTGACATCGCGTGCTGGACGAACAGGCAGGAAGCGAGGAATCAAGGATCCGGGAAACGGAGAGTCGGGAATGAGGGTTTATTGATGAAAACAGGTACCAACAGCGAGAGATTTCAATGACAGGACTGGGGAAACAGACTTGAATGTGGACTAAATACACAGGACTACTCAAACTGACAGAAAACAGCTGGTTACAATCGGGGCAGCACACATGGTTAATGAGGGGGCGTGGCACACACGAGGATCGTACAAGCAGGTCATGACACCAGCTTGGTTGCAGTTTCCTAGATTTAGTTTTTCTGGAAACGGGTATGAAGTTCTTTTGCACTTGCAACAATGTGCTTTTAAAAAATTCCCATGCCTCTTCCACAGTATTGCTATTTAACTCCATCCGATTTACAGTTTCTAGTTTCAGTCTCATACCATTGAATTACCCTTCCTAACATTGTATACTTTTGTTTTGGACTTGGTTGAAGACTCAGGCAGCAGGAGTTGCCCCAACGTTGGTATGTCCTTATCCATAAGGGGGAGTAAACGTTCTGGTTTCCCGACCTTATAGATGAAGGAGTTGGGGGATGTTGCCAGTGACCTGCCGGATTCCAGGCAGAACAGGCCTCGCTATGCCACAGCCCTTCAGAGACTGGGCCTTCCGTGCAGAACCTCTGCATCCAAATTAGACCAGTTGTTTAACAAAACCCTAAAATGGGGTTATTTTTGACATGGAACGGGACTTTGATTCAACAACCCATTACTTAGTTGCGGCAAGTACCCAATATCAAGTATAGCTGCAAAGAATCTGCCAGAGATTTTCAGAGAAGTTCCCCAGATGCATGGACTGGACTAAGGTGCGTCAGATTAAACAGGAGCCTGGTAAATTCTGTGAGCCCCACGCCAAGTGACTGATGGAAACATACTCCAGCTACAGTGAGATGGACCCTCCAGCGGACCGAGAGTGGGATTCCCTCTGGGAGCGACAACTCGTGCAGTTGCTGGTGGATGAGCTGCAAACAGACATCAAGAAGGACTTCCAACCTCACAATCATTTACCAAACCACTTCAGGTAACTTGTAAAGATGTAGGTATTGGAGTATTCACACATTCATTTGCAGTGTCCACCTCCTGTCCGGTAAATTTGGCAGGACAAAATTTGAATAACCTATAGGCCAGACTCATGAATGCGGCTGAACGAGTAAAGGTAGAACAGGTGGCCAATCCTGTTATACAGTCCTAGTAGATTGAGAACCACCTGATTGCAACTGTAGTTGGAATCAAGGGCTGAGCAGCATGGTGGCCTGGGGGACAATTATGAAAACACAGACCCACTGATATCCTTAAAACCCACAATCAAAAGAGGAGTCAGGATGGCCAGTGACATGTGCTGGCTAAATGGGGACAACAAAGAGAGAACAGAACAAGGCAGGGAGGGATTCTGACACAGGTGCCATGCTACTTTGTTTAAATATGCTGTAATGTTTTAGTGCAAGCCTTAGACAATGGAATCTCTGAATGACGCCGCAGTCTGGCTCTTTCTGAAGGTCCTATACTGTAACCGTCCTGAGAAGTTGTTTGCATGCACTTGCTGCCTTGACACTTGTTGATGTGCGTGTGCCCTGCTCGAGCAGTAAAGGGGAGATCACATGCAGAGCTGATTTTCTGTAGTTCCTTAGAATAAAAATAGAATATTCTCTTCAAATAGGAACACATGCTGCGTTTGATTATTTCACTCCAACTCGGACAAAAACGTCACGAAAAACATCACTTCCCATTAGAAACGCCTCTTTTATGACGTTAATGTCTGACAGAATCTTCTTGTCCGAGTTGCCCCTGTGACGTAATTTCAACATGGCGGCTTACACACTCAACATTAATTCTATTTTACAAATCCTTAAAAATGTTTATTTTGTTAAATTTATTATTATCCCATCCATCCATTTTCCAAACTGCTTATCCTACTGGGTCACGGGGGGTCCGGAGCCTATCCCAGAAGCAATGGGCACGAGGCTGGGAACAACCCAGGATGGGGGGCCAGCCCATCGCAGGGCACACTCACACACACCATGCACTCTCACATGCATTCCTACGGGCAATTTAGCAAGTCCAATTAGCCTCAGCATGTTTTTGGACTGTGGGGGGGAACCGGAGTACCCGGAGGAAACCCCACGACGACATGGGGAGAACATGCAAACTCCACACACATGTGACCCAGGCGGAGATTTGAACCTGGGTCCCAGAGGTGTGAGGCAACAGTGCTAACCAGTGCACGACCATACCGCCCATTTATTATTATTATTATTTATAATTATTAGTAATTATTAATGTAATTGCACGTGTTCGATTTAGAGAATACCATATTGTGACCGTAAACAGTATCCTAACATGCAATATCAGATTTTTACCAGACTTGTTAGTGTTTTTGGTTTGTTTGTAGTTTGTTTGCCTCTCGAAAAAAGAATATCGCTATGAATGTACTAAAATACTTTATAAAGCTTTTAATGTGGTTTGACTAGTTCCTGTTTCTTGTTTATTTGTCTGAAATAATAATCTTACTCCATAACTGCTAAAATATAAAGCAACAACACAGCAGCGTATTCATGGAGGCAGCCATGTTTGTTCCGAGTTGTGCTAGCTTGAACGGGAGATTGTTGGATGTGATGTCACCCAATTTGGAATTTCCAAGTTCCGAGAGAAAAACGAACGCACCACAAGACTCTGGCTGGAAATTTCTACAATAGAGCCATTTAGTTATTTCTAGAAAAATATTTAGAGCCAATGACCTGATGTCATTGTAACACAGGTCACTGTCCGTGGTGCTGAATTCTCTACTTGATGGGCTGGTGCTGAATGAATATGACAGCTGGCCAACATGTCTGTGTGCTTCCACTGACTGGCACCCAGACATATAATGACTTTTAACAATGAGGAGGGAAACGTCCAGACAGGAAATTAGTCAACAGTAATTAGTAATCACATATAGTTCTCATTTATCATGATGTAAAATTCAAAAACCTTTTTTTTATTATTAAGGGATAAATGTAATTGAGTTTTAATGTATCCTTTCCGCTCTTAAAATCGCAAATTATTTCTGACTATTAATCTGCACATTTTAATAATTTCATTAATATTACCTAATTGGTTTGTCTTTTTTATTAAATTTTAAAACTAGCTGTACAATTGTTGATGTTGTTGCTGTTCTGAATGTCATTGGCCTGTTGCCTTACGTCTGTCTAAACATGAGTGAGGGGATGGATGCACTATTCTATGGGGGCCTCTGTAGAGAATAAATGATCCTAATTTTATATTGAGAGAGATGGTTAATTCCTTTTTAATCCATACTGCGTTCAGAGCCCCTGTTCTGCCGTTGATCACTGCTGCATATCATCCCCAAACCAATGGCCTGGATGAGAAAACGAATGATGACATAAAATGGTAAGTCTGTTTTTGAGGTTGTTTTAGAACTGTGTGAGACAGGCTCTATTCTTTTAACATTACATCAGGAATTACTGATATTATTGACAATCAATCCCTTAATATACAGTATCTCACAAAAGTGAGTACACCCCACACATTTTTGTAAATATTTTATTATATCTTTTCAAGGGACAACGTTAAAGATATGAAACTCTGATAGAATGTAAAGTAATCAGTGTACAGCTTGTATAATGGTGTAAATTTGATGTCCCCTCAAAATAACTCAACACACAGCCATTAATGTCTGAACTGCTGGCAACAAAAGTGAGATTAAAAATGATTTGTGGCAAGATCGGATCATGTGTGTTGAAGAGTTTCTTATGACTGACAAGTAGTTATTTAAAAACATATCTTGAAACAGCAAATTACATTGTTCTTAATGCTTTTAGAAAATGACTCTTTATAATGATCTGTGAATAATAATAATTTGCTATGAATGTTTTTCCACTTCAGCTTTCCACAATTATTCTTCCCGATGAGAAAAGCTACGGCACGTTTTTTGATGAAAAAAATAAAGTAGTTGAGACAATAAGCAACAACAGCTGAAAACATCTCCTAGTAACAGGAAAAACAGAAGCAGGCATGTGGTAAACGAATACAAAAGAGGTACCAAAACACAGTTTATCATGTTGGAGATGAGGCGCTTCTGTTCAACATGAGGAAGCGGGGACGGAAAGGAGGAAGAACGGAACCGGATTTTACCGGACCTTATGTCATCCAGGCAATATGTGGCAAGCTGGTTACACTGTCTAATTCTGAAGGGGCAACTTTAAAGAACAAATACAATGTAAACCACATACAGAAGGAGCCAAACTGATGTCCCAAGTCAGGAATCACACAAGGTGCCAGAAGAGTATAAGACCAGTAAACCTCCCTCTAGCGCAGAGCTTCTGACAATCGAGAAGGATGCTGACAGTTGAAAAAAAACTCATGTCTGTGTGTTATGAAAGAATATCAATAAATGTTTCCGAAAGGGGATGACTCATTTGGTAATTATTTACGGCTTATGTTATGGCTGCCAATTTACAGTCTTTACTGAAGTCTGACTTCTTTTGAGTCACCTTTAATATAGATTGGACACTCTCTATGCAATGTGCAATACTTACATAGATGGTAAATGTTTACCTGCTTGCACAGATGGATGATTAGGTAATTAGTGTAAGTGTGTGTGTGTGTTCAATCGCATGTATGTCCAAGGTCCATAGTAAATAATATACACTGATCAAGAGATGCCCGAAAGTGGATAAAAGAGGACATTAGTGGGTGCATCACTTAGTGTAACGCGTGCAGGAAAATGAGCAGGACTGCAAGCCATATAATGACCCTTGTCTAGCTCTTAATACAGTATGCATACAGTGATGTATCTACAATGGACAGCTACTATGAGCAGATAGCACAGTACAGGTGCTTATAAGATCTGTATGCTGTTTCCATCCATCCATCCATTGTCCAAACCGCTTATCCTACTGGGTCGTGGGGGGTCTGGAGCCTATCCCGGAAGCAATGGGCACGAGGCAGGGAACAACCCAGGATGGGGAGCCAGCCCATCACAGGGCACACTCACACACTATTCACTCATACATGCATACCTACGGGCAATTTAGTAACTCCAGTTAGCCTCAGCATCCATCCATCCATCCATTGTCCAAACCGCTTATCCTACTGGGTCACAGGGGGTCCGGAGTCTATCCCGGAATCAATGGGCACGAGGCAGGGAAGAACCCAGGATGGGGGGCCAGCCCATCACAGCTCACACTCACACACCATTCACTCACACATGCACACCTACGGGCAATTCAGCAACTCCAATTAGCCTCAGCATGTTTTTGGACTGTGGGGGGAAACCGGAGTACCCGGAGGAAACCCCACGACGACACGGGGAGAACATGCAAACTCCACACCCATGTGACCCAGGCAGAGACTCGAACCCGGGTCCCAGAGGTGTGAGGCAACAGTGCTAACCACTGCACCACCATGCCGCCCCCTGTATGCTATTTCATTCAATAAAAAGAAACTTACTGTACTGTACAATAAAGTATTTCACCACTGCTTCTTCCTCAGCTCCCACTGTTTGCTAGCACATGCATCTTTTGATTTCTTAGTGCAATCTGTGCTTTATTTTTTTTTTGTGAAATGTAAGTGCAGTATCTGTTTATTAAGTGCTGTGGTTTAATATGTACATTATTATTTCAGTACTGTGTATACTGTCCTTAATGTCTTGCCTCTCTCGTATAACTTGAGATACGCCCAAATTGACTTGCAACAAGTGGTCCTGGTTCCAAATGCGGAAGGCGATGGATACCTGTATTTTATATGCTGTAGTGTGCTGGGTGTCAGACATTGCAATGCACCTTGCTTTGATCTTGACCTGTTAGATCAGAGGGAGGTAATCTTATCCAGAAAGGGCCACTGTGTATGATGGTTTTCACTGCAACTCTCTGAACAGCGAACCTAACAGTTATCCCAATACCTTGATCTTGCTAGCATATTTAAATGTGTACCTATTCAGGAATAGAGTGGTGAAGGCATTCAGAGGAGGACTGATGATTATCAGAGGGAACAAAGGGGCTGGGTACTTGTCAGTATCCAGTAGAACCACCAGACTCCTACACTGAATGGTTCTGGATGTGGCACAGACGTTAATCCCTCTGTATTAGGGGATCCGTCTCCAGTTTGTACTCTTCTAGTTAATAGGTAGATTATCAGGCAGTTTTTCACCCTAGTCCAGTACTCATTGACAGCCTAATACACCGTGTTTCAGTTTGTCTTGATAGTCAATACATGTCACAGGATGTACATTACTCTGATGGGCAGGCCCTCTTACATATGATGGAAATTGCAATACCTACTTTTGGCCATGAGATGGCAGCAAGAAAATAGAAAAATTATTTTCCCACGGTCTACTAGCAGCTTTTAGATGTTAATTCTTCATAAAAATAATTTGACTTGATCCAATGTATTTTTAATACAAACAATTACCACACAAAGCTGCTAGTTTCCTCCGGTTTCCCCCCACAGTCCAAAAACATGCTGAGGCTAATTGGAGTAGCTAAATTTACCGTAGGTGTGCATGTGTGAGTGAATGGTGTGTGAGTGTGAGCTGTGATGGGCTGGCCCCCCATCCTGGGTTCTTCCCTGCCTCGTGCCCATTGATTCCGGGATAGACTCCGGACCCCCTGTGACCCAGTAGGATAAGCGGTTTGGACAATGGATGGATGGAAATAGCATACAGATTAAGCACCTGTACTGTGCTATCTGCTTATAGTAGCTGTCCATTGTAGATACATCACTGTATGCATACTGTATTAAGAGCTAGATAAGGACAGTGGGTCATTATATGGCTTGCAGTCCTGCTCATTTTCCTGCACCCGTTACACTAAGTGATACACCCACTAATGTCCTCTTTCATCCACTTTCAGGCATCTCTTGATCAGTGTATATTACTTACTATGGACCTTGGACATACATGCGATTGGACACACACACACACACACACACACTTACACTAATTACCTAATCAACCATCTGTGCAAGCAAGTAAACATGTACCATCTATATAAGTATTGTACATAGCATAGAGAGTGTCCAATCTATATTAAAGGTGACTCGAAAGAAGTCAGACTTTAGTAAAGACTGTAAATTTCTCAGCCATAACATAAGCCGTAAATAATTACCAAATGAGTCATCCCCTTTCGGAAACATTTATTGATATTCTTTCATAACACACAGACATGAGTTTTTTTTCAACTGTCAGCATCCGATCCAAACGGGATTCCCATTTCCTTTCTGTGGGATCCAACAGAACACGGGCTGACCATCAGTCAACATGTCTTCAACCATGCAGGACAGGACCCAGTCCAGGCCAAACCTCACGGTGCTGGTGTTAATAAAAAAAATGTAAGGAACATGCAGCTGCAGCTCACACACAAACACAGTCCACAGCATCCAGAAAAAGGTCAGGCCTTTTTCTTCTTTAGCTGACTCCGCCCAGACCTCGCCCCCTTTCTGGGCGCCTCGCACTATGCCTTTGAACTGGCCCTGCAGCTTGGCCCGTTTCCTGTTTCCCAATGCAAGTCATAAGATTCACCCGTAAATGATATTTTGAATCGGAACGATATTTATTACTATTGTTTAGATTAAATATATAACGGTTTAATGATTGAATATAACTTGATATTGTTGTTTGTGTTGTTTAGTTTGAGGTTCTAGTTTCTGTCTTTATCCGCTTTCGTTTCAGTAGGCAGCTGGTTCATCCCAGGCTCAGGGTCTCTCTGCTCTTCATCAAACCCACACCCCCAGTTTGGGAGCACCCTCTCCCTCTCCTCCCCCCACGGCTGTGACTGTTACTCCTCCTTGAGGAGTAACTGCTCCGCCCCCTATCCCAGCCCCTATACCCACAGGAGTGCATCACCCAGTGAGCCGCCGCCCTGCCTGTCCCCTCACACAAGCACACACTGAAATCATGGTCCTAAGCTCTCTGTGTGGGTCACCACGATAGTACAGCACACCGACGATTACCCTCTGACTGAATCAGAATCAGCTTTATTTGGCCAAGTATGTTCACACATATTGGGAATAGTTAGACATTTAATCAAAATAATTAAGACAAGACATAAACATACAGTTCTGTTGATATGCGACGCATATAACCTCTGCATTCACAGCACTGCTTCAGTTATCGAAGAGCAAATTTCCAAAACTCACTCAGTCCGATAACCTAAAGTAATAAGTCATAATCCTCTTCATACGTTGCAGTAATGGGAATGAAATCTCACTCAGTGTTTATGTAATGGAGCAATGGAATTTCGTGAAATTTCCAAAAGTCCACAGAAATATTTAGAAAAACATTCCTGCAGACTGAGTTTTTGATATTTGCTTTTCAATTAACACAATTTTCTTCAGTCTGAGGTTTAACAGAATTCAGCCATATGCTGTTCAAAAAAAACTACACAGAACAAAAACAGAATGGACTTTACATCTGTCTGAAAGGAAAGTTGACACAGGCTGCAGCAGTGAACAAATCAATCAATGTATTAAAGTTAGGCATTAAGTAACTGGAGGCAGTATATACATAACATGATAACATGCCTTTTCTGTATTGACCATATTAAGGACGCTGTAACACTGCCCACCACATACCTGCTTCATTTATTGTTTTATACTTGCAGCTGCTTATTCAGACAGCTCGTCTACCTGTCTGTCCATGTTGCCCTCCCATGACAACTGGTCCAGCCTACAGGTGCCGTCCCATTCCGGCATGTTACCCATGAGTCATAGCGGCACCTCCGGGAGCAGCTCCAGGTGAGCCCGTGCCTCCCCTCCCCCACCTGTCCCCATGCTGAGTCTCGGGCCCCCGTCTTCCCTCTTGTTCTCGCCTATACCCACATCCTGGCCTGTGTCTGCATCGTCTCACCTCGTTAACAGGACTTTCGCCTTCTTCTGTCCTGATCCATTCAGGCCCATCATTCTGGGACATGCTTTGATTTATTTCGCCATAGTTACTCTTTGTTTTCCTTTGTACTTTGCACTCTACAAGTAAAATGAATAAAAAATAGGCATTATTTTGATATTGTTTTAGTACAGTGACACTAGTATATTTGTTGTTGTTTCCAGGCAACACTGCATGCTGATTTAACGTCTTTCCTTAATCTCCACCCCATTGCTCACACACAGCCAGTATCCCAGTTTGTGGTCAATGAGCTCCTCCTCACTCACCCCAGTCTCCTAGTCCAGTGGAATGTCCAACAGCTTGGGCTCTCAGTTCCTGCGTGTCATGCCCGGCTCGTCCGCTCCTCCTGTGTGCCACGCCCCCTGATTACCCACGTGTTTTCTCCCGATTTGTACCCAGCTGTATCTAGTTAATTTGCTCAGTCCTGTGTATTTCAGTCCGTGTCTTACCTGAGTCCAGTGTCTGTCATTGATGTTTGTATGCGTGAGATGTTTCCCCGTCCGCGCTTCCTAATTAAACTCCCGTTTTTGCCTGTCCGCTTGCTCCTTGCACGCCTTGCCCGCACGATCGCCTGCCTGCTTGTACCCGATCGTGACACTGCGCAGCTCTACAACTCATTACCCAGGGCTCTCGCACCCGGCCACAGTGCCCCTCTCAGGCTCCCCGCTGTATGACAGCACTGCCCCATCGGAAGTTCATGAAGCCTCACAGTACGACGCCTCTCCCCACGCGCGCTTAGCCACCACCGGGACTCCCATCACTCCTCCTTCCCTGTAGGGCGGCGCACTTCCATTATTATTACAGTTTCTACTGTCACTCTGTTGCTTTTCCTGGTGCTGGACTTTTGACAGATAAATACATTATTTGTTGCATTCAGTGACAAAAGATTGGTCTGTTTAACACCCTCAGTCTCCACCCTATGAGCCCCTTGTTGGCGGCAGAATCAGGAAGATGTCGGAGAAAGCAGAGGTAAAGTGAATAGTCACCTCGACAATAATGTGGAAACCGCTAATGGTGATCATGCCTGTGTGGGTGAAATGGATCACCACAGTATAAGCGGATGATGATTATAGACGATTTTTCCCTTTTTCTTTATGTCTGTTTACCATCTAATAGGCATTTTTTTTCTTTGGGATGCGTCTAGGTCAGATACGACCAAAATATTTTTCTCATTTCAGAAGTGAAAAAAAATATTGCTCTCAGATTCTGTTCAGTTGTAGTTTTTTAAAATAATGTACCTTGATTTGTGTTTGTTTAAAATGCCATTACCTGTTGCTTACTGGGCCGCTGAAAATGTCTGGCCCAGCTAAATTTCTTGGTTTAAAAATCTGGCCCAACTACTTTCCAGACCTGGACTAGCCCTACTGAATCATACACTAATGTTATTCTGTTATGTGGGCTGTTGTGATAGGGAGATTTGCTGGATGCTGCACGACGGGTGGTGTCCCTGCTGCAGAATGCCCTGTCTGAAGCAGCACCTAGAGACAGTGAGGGTTGTTGTTATCACCTTAATATTGTATATACGCAATCTGTTATTTCTTAACTAATATAATTGTAAGGTATTCTTCTAATATATTGTGCACAGCCAACAAAAAAGAGAAAAATGCAAAACCAAAGGAAGGCTTTCTTTTCTCTTAAAAGTCTTTTTTCTAAACCAACTGAGAGTCAGTTAGAGGGGTGTTCATTATCAGTATTGTTGCTGGCATTTCTGAAAATGTGCCAATTTTAGTCAAGTGGCTACTTTTCAAATGCAGTCCCTGGCCAAGATGAAGAAAGTTCATGAAGACTACATGATAATATTAAGCACTGACATAACAAACAACATTTTTTACATGCAAAATATACAGGAAATATACACTGCAACAGGCTAGGATAGACAAATAACCAAATACACTTGCAAGCCTGACCACTTTAGACCCCAGATTAGAAAATTGGTGAATGAGCATATATTTTTTCCAAGTTTTGTTTTGCTTTCAAGTTCTCACAAATAAAAAAAAAAAAAGATTTTCCCACTATAGCCAGATCCAGTTTCTGTGGGGGGCGGGGGGGGGGGTGACAATTTGTAGTAATAACTATTTCCTGCTGAAAACCACTGGTAAACTATCCACATGTCTCTGAATATCTGTGAGTCCCGAGACCTCCATGACAGATAGATATAAGTTGCTAGTGTTGATCGGCAGGAAATCTTCTCCAAAGCCCCACCACCACCTCACACCAATCCACCCAGGGTTTACTCCAAATAAATTTGCTGGTAATACAAACCGGATCAACTTGTGGTTTGTGTCCACGTGTACTAGAGACAAAGGCCCTGGTACATTCTGCGTACAACACAGCCAAGACTTGACAACCTTTATATGATGCGCATGGAATCAACCCTATGCATGGAGGCTGCAACTCTTCTCCACCGAACCCTGTAGCCCATTGACTGCAGCCTGCATTGACTATCCTGTAGCCTGCATTTGGTAGATCATTCTTGACAGAAGAAACCAAATTGTCAAGTTCCCTAACACAGAGCTCATACTCTTTTATTCTTCTTAAGATTGTTCTTCTTGAAACACCCATCAGTGTGGCTATGCAAGGCACAGGAAGTTGAGTATGGAGCATTTCTTTCAAACATTGTTCTTCAATCAAAATCTTGGGTCGTCTATTGGTGGCAGCGACTTCCTGTGTGACACATGGGGCTGGACGTTCCAGATGTGCCCTCACAAGGTCAAAGAGCTCTTGCAAAGCCAGGGTGATAGCAGGAGGTACTTCAATGTGATTAGACAGGGCCTGCAGAAGATACAGCTCCTGATGACAAAGGAACTCCAGGTAATCCAAATTTAGTGGAGTCGCGCTGAATCCTATTTCTATTTTATGCAGAAGACTTTCGAGAAGGTGGTATCTGAGCTGTTCACAGAACAAATTATAGTTAATGAGGTGTCAAGATCTTGTCTCTGATCCACACACTAGGCCTACCATTCAAAAGTTTTAATTATGAAAATGAAATGTTTTTGTTTTGTGAGGTGCTTGTTCATGTATGATGATGTAGTGGCTGCTCTGTTTGACCGTGGTAAACCTTTTCACAAACAATATAAGTGAAGAAGTATGACATTAGATCTAAGGACCAGAGTATAATAAAGTTAAATAAAATCCATCAAAAACACTTACTCAGTGGAGATTCCAATGTAGTAGGCAGACAACTTTATGGCTTTAATAATGAGTGTATTTAGCAGCTACAAGGACAAAAGATATTATAAACCTCTCCATTTTAATGCTAATTTAATAAACATTAACAGATAGCACTTAAGGTGGTTTCGCCTATAGTCTGCTAACACTAACCCGAGAACTAATATCTGAGGAGCGTTCTTCCCAGGATTTGAATTTATTAAATTGGCTTTGTGATGTTGTATTAAGAAATTTTATTCACAATGCAATTTACCGTACATTGGCCCATTCTTTTATATACGGTAAGACGAAGCGGGAAATTCGAGCGAGCGAGTGCTGTGCAGACGCGAGCGCGTAGAGGGGATGGGTTTTCAGCACTCGAGCACACGCACGCGCGTGGTTCGACTTTTGGCCCTAATTTAACGGCGAGCGAGTGAGTGAGTGCTGTGCAATCGCGAGCGCGTAGAGAGCATGGATTTTCTGTTTTTATGCGCACGACTTTTGGCACTAATTTAACGCCATAGAAATGTGTGTTTAAAAGGGGAGGAGATCGGGTTGCAGCGCTGGTGTGAGCGGTTTCTCCGGGCAGTTCGCTCGAGGCTAACGTGGCTTTGGGAACGTGGTGTACCCGTCACCCATGCCAGGGAAGAAATCAAAACCGAAATGCTAGGAATATGGACTTCATCTTACGTCAAGCGTTTTCCCCTCCATTGACGCCCATAAAGAAAAGGCTTAAAGTCCATATTCCTAGCATTTCGGTTTTGATTTCTTGTCAGGTAAGTCTTTATGGCCAGATACATTCGCGAGAAATTTGGTGATTTGTGGTGACTGTTTTAATACATTAAGTTGCGTTACGCATTTTCACATTAAGCGTTTTAGAATGTCCCGTGGCAGGTATCCCCTTCTATTGCCCTAGGGAGGGTTGTAACCCTCGTCTGTATATTAATAAAGAATAATCCTTCTATTCCTGTCTCATGTATCTGGACCTCCCCAGCAATTTAACGAAATTTGGTGGCAGCGGTTACAAGTGAACCCGTTTAAGTTTAGCGCTCATACTTCCGTCCATATGTTTAAGACCCACCTTGGCTGACTTAGCTGACATGTCCTGATTTCATAATCTTCAAATTTGTAATCTTTTCTCCTTCATCTAACTCCATGTTTTTAACTTCTTGTCATTTTCTTGCCGTTTGACTCATAGAAAATTATCAGACTTAAATGACACGTCAGCCTGTGCAGACAGCGATTTCAATGTTTTAATAAATTGGCCAGCAGGTGGGGGCAGTGCTCAATTTCATTAATGCCATTCAGAAAACTTTCAGGCTTTATGTCTTAATGAACAGCCTAGAAAAGGACAAAGCATTATATTACTGATGCATACAGCAGATCCCCAACTCAGGCTGTGTTGCATATTCTTAACAGTGCTACAGTATGTTCACACAGCCAGTACAAACAAACTTGCAAGATCTAGACCAGGGGTCACCAACCTTTTTAAAACGGAGAGCTACTTCACGGGTACTGAGCCATACGAAGTTTGATATCAGTTTTAAACGCCCTCCTAAACATGTCTAAACTTCATGCATGATAAACATGTTTTAAATGCTTTTTTATATTCAATTTCAAATCTATATAAATGCAAATGTGATAGATTAGAAACAGGACAAAATAAAATTTTAGATGATGTTCGCTGGTGAGTTGTGCTATTTTATAGAACAGGTCCACGGGCAACTCATGTGGTCATTGGGGGCATCCTTGGGGCACCATGTTGGTGACCCCTTATCTAGACCTACCACATCAGGTAGGAAGGTGCCTATTTCTACCAACTATTCAGACCATCAGACCCAAACCATACATTCAGTCATGCACAGGCACTCCACCAGAGGGCTCTACATTCTGTCCTACATCTGCTCACCTGTTAGACCCACACTCAGTCTCCATCCTGATTTCTACCTACTACTCGGACTATCTCACCAAAACCAGTCCTGTGGCCTGTTCTATGAAGCGGGGTTACTGGCTTATTGGGGAAACTTGTCGGATTTCTTGATCGGGACCTTCAACTGCTCTGCCATAGAGAGCATCCTAACATGCTGCCTTACGGTCTGGTATGCGGGCTGCTGGTGGCCTCCTACCGCTCTGCCATAGAGAGCATCCTAACATACGGCCTTACGGTGTGGTATTCGGGCTGCTGGTGGCCTCTATGACTTTTTTTGTAGACAGTCCATCTGTGTGGTGCTGTTTGCACGAATTGTTTTGGGAAATGCACTTACAGTTTTGCAGATGTTAAGGGTGATTCCAGAAATGCATCAAAGCAACTGAGGAACTGCAATGTCACTGTACAGTTACTTATAATGGGCGCCAATGTAATGTGTAGAGTGGCAAATAAACTGATTCACCATTTACTCTCATGTACATCACTTAAAATGCTTGTTTTAAATGCAAATGTGTGAATGTAAATCTAAGCAGTAAAGCTACAATTTACATTCTGTTTGCATGGTGGAAAGAACATTTAATCTGCCTTTTAAGTGTGATTAGAAGATCTAATGCCTGTGTGCTTGTAATAAGATGGTCGCTGGTTCAAACCCAGCCACAGCACATCTCTGCGTCCTTGAGCGAGGCCCTTAACCCCCAGCTCACTGGGCATCACTATGGGTGGCTGCCCTTCGCAGACAACTTACTCTGTTTACTCTAAAAAAAAGAGAGCAAGTTGAGAGAGAAGTTAAGACAATTTCTCCACAGGGACCAATAAAGTATCAATTATTATTACTGTATGAGAGACTGTCTAATATCAGATAGATAACAGACTCATACTGTGCTGAGCTTGTCTGAGAGAGATGATTAGCAAATGCTCTCCCACAGTATCTCAGCACTCTGTACAAAGAACTTTATATGCTCAGTATCTGCTCCTGTTTATCTAATTGTTCTCATTTTAACTGGATGTTAAGGAGTAAATTAATAAACGTCATGTAAGTGCACATTAAAATGCTTTTTCACTGTTACTTAAGTTCCCATGTGAACAGCCAATCAGATCAGCCTGATGTGTGTCTCTCTGTTTCCTCTCTGTTTCCTGCCCTTTCATCCCGACCACGACCATGATCTCTCACTTAGCAGCAGAGCAGTTTATTCTAAACAGTGGAAGCACAAAAATGTTCAGACTCTTTGGTCTTCTCATTTTCATTAGTAAGGCCCTATAATATAAATTATTTTGGGATTTTAATATTTTCATTTATCTGTATGATGTGATCAGTGGAATTTGGCCATTTAATCTGCATCATAGTTAATAGTTATTTAGATTACTATTATATGTCTTATTTGATTATGATTTTTTTTGTTTTTCTGTTTTTGCAGACACTGCACTGACTACAGATGTTGTTCAGCCCAGTCACCTGATGAGGGTTCAGCTTGGAGACAGTGTGACCCTGACATGCTTCTGTCAAGGAGAAACAACTTTTGTTACTTTGTTTAAGCAAGCTGTTGGTCGGAAGCCCCAGCCCATGGCGAAAGCACTTCTCTACGTACCTGGTGAATTTTACAAGGAATATAAAAGCATAAAACGTTACTCCTTACTGAATGCAGAGGGGAGTTTTAACCTCACTATTTCTAACGTGGAGCCGTCAGATTCTGCAGTGTATTATTGTGCTGCTGTGTTTCTTCATGAGGTCACCTTCGGGAATGGAACCTTTGTCATAATCACAGGTAAATGAGATTCCAACTATTTTCATATTTGCTTTATTATAATGTCAGTAAGATTATTCCCTGCAAAATAATTTTGACAGTTTAGTTGTTTGTCAATATAAAATTAGCAAAGATACCTTATTGTCTGCTTTGTTCCATAAATGTTTTTCTAAACATCAAACAAAAATCATTCATTATTATTATTATTATTATTATTATTATTATACAATTTGTTGCATTTTGCTTGCTGTCAGCCAAAAGCCTAACCTTCTCTTTATACAGATGTTAATGTTACACATTGCAGCCTCTTTAAAACAAATAACATAAAAAAATGTTTGAGTTGTTATATACAGTATAGGACTGTGCAAAAATCTTAAGCAACAAAAGAAAATTATTTTTGACGTTATTTATCTGAGCAGTCAGTGTGTATTCACTTTGAAAAAAAAAATGCATGATTTAACATATGAACTAGGGATGTGCACCATTCAGAACTGATTTGAGAATGAAATTCTCAAATACGTATCCTAAAATTCAGGATTTTGAATACATATATGAACTTAAATTTCAGTTCATTTTGTTAATCTGAATTACATTTGAATTGTGGTTGAAAACAGGTTGTGGCATTGAAATTTATATTTGAATTTAAAGAAGAAGAACGAAAAAGGGTTTGGATTCAAATTCAAGTTCATATACGTACTGTAGGTGTAGCTTTTAACTAAAATATGAACTTTAATTTAAATATGAATTATACATAAACACATTAACATTGTTATACATCATTGTTATAAAAATGTCGTTTTGTAAAGAATGAAATAATGCAACATTTGAAGTGTCACCTAAAATAATAATTATACTGTCATTTTGTGCACCATGGTGGATCTGCTCATAGGAAGAGCTGAGTGTCTCTCCTTAAAAGTCAGTGTTGGCTGCAGTGACGGCAGTTTCTAACCTAAGAAACGTCCCAAACACTTTTCCTGCATCAAAAGTCAAACTAGTCCCTATTCCTGCCATGAAAGGTTCACATAATGTCACCGATACCTGAACCAACCATGTTTATCAGAGGATGCCAACCCTTTGGCTGCAGCTTTCTCTGCACACGCTGAGAGAGTCTTCAGTGTAGCAGGAAAAGATTTCAGGCCAGAAGATTGCAAATTAAATCATGAAACCTTTGAAGATATTATGCTGAATAAATGTAATAATAATGAAAAATTAGCAATGTGTATTGGAATAAAGCATAATTGTATTTGCCATGACGTTTTGCTTTTCGCTGTAGTGCTATGGTTGAACGGAAAAACTTACTTTTGTGTGCATAAGAAAATAAATAGGAGGAACTACGAAACCAAGTAATTCCTTTTACTATGTATACTTTTTCTTTAATGTTAAAAGATAGACAAACTAGTAATGGGCAAACAGCTCTTCGGCTCTTGAATTAAATTATGCAGGTACTACAGCAAAATGCTCAAAAATACCAAAACACATCAAGAGCTAAATATGCAAAAACAATAAATACCTTCCTGTGGAAAAGGGGCAACATAAACCAAATGTAAAGTCACGAAAATCATGAAAATATAAAGTACACTTTACACACTTCATTTCTTTGAATTGAAATTAATTATATTCATCTACCTTCATACATTAATACAAGACATTATATGATTATAATGTTTGTTATTATCATATAATTTTTATTTAGGTATTATGTAGGTGCAGTTAATGTATAGTGTTACCTGATATATACTAATAAGCAGTAATACAATAAAAAGAGAGAAGAATGTCAGCTGTTCTCCAAGAAGTTACTGATTTCTTGGATGGCTAGAAGAACATCGATTCAGTTCCCAAAAATCTGTAAGAACAATTTTTGAGGATCTGTATTTTCCATTGTTATTCTCAAAGGGCTGTCATCATGACTATTTTGCTTTTCAGGTAAAGACTCCAACAGCAGGACTGTGGTACAGCAGCCTGTGTCTGACACATTGCAGCCAGGAGACTCTGTGAGCCTGCAGTGTATGATAGAGACTGGGAGCTGTGCAGGAGAACACAGTGTTTACTGGTTCAGACATGGATCAGGAGAATCCCTTCCTGGAGTCATTTACAGCCATGGAAACAGCAGTGATGAGTGTGAGAAGAGCCCTGAGGCTGGATCTCCTACACGGAGCTGCGTCTACAGCCTCCCCAAGGGGAACCTCAGCCTCTCCGATGCTGGGACTTACTACTGCGCTGTGGCCATGTGTGGGGAGATGCTGTTTGGGAACGGCACATAGCTGGATATAGATGGTAACACCCAGTGTGGGGAGATGCTGTTTGGGAACGGCACACAGCTGGATATAGATGGTAGCACCCAGTGTGGAGAGTATATCTGCTTCAAAGTTTTATTTAGCTTATTCTGCTATTAAGACATTTATTTCTTTTTTTAATGTAATGAATTTTCTAATTTAAGTGCTTAAATTAAATTACACAGATGTTAATTTAATAATTATCCATCCATCCATCCATTTTCCAAACCGCTTATCCTATTGGGTCGCGGGGGGTCCGGAGCCTAATTTAATAATTATTTCAAATATTAATATCCATCCATCCATCCATTTTCCAAACCGCTTATCCTATTGGGTCGCGGGGGGTCCGGAGCCTAATTTAATAATTATTTCAAATATTAATATAAATTGTTAAAATGCAAAATACTAGAAGTTCATGTTAAAAATGGACTATTTACAAAACAACTGCTGTAATGTGTTATCGATTTGATCTTTAACTAATGTAATGTAAGCAAATGGGAAATGTGTCTCTATATCATTATGCTGAAATCTATCTCTTTGTTACAGGCTTTCAGAAGCTGCTGGATCCTCTTCACTCTGGCTTGCTGATAGTTTTATCTTGCAGCATTATTCTGAACGTTGCTCTCATTTGTATAAGATGTAAACTGACCTGTACACACTGTGCAGGTACGCTGCCCGGCTTTATGCACTCAGAAGGACAAAATGTAGATTTTAACAAATTATAGAAATATAAAATTGTTTTATGATAGATAACATTTTCATATTAAAACCACTCTTGCAGGTAATACAGTTTTAAAATCCATTATTAAATCTCACCTTATTTATATAAACCTTTTTGTACTGTAAGATTTACATTTTTGTATTATATCTTTCATATTTTGCAAAATCTATTGAAATATACATGTTGCAATAAGTTGCATATCAATAACTTTTATTACCAAGATCTCCTTTATAGCAATTTTATTATATATGATATATGAGAACAAATGACACGTATCCAAACATGCACACTTAAATTGACAGAAGTCATTTTTACTTTCATTTTTGAGACAAAAAGGATGTTGATTGCTTGAAAATTCGGAATGTTATCTGACCACGGTATGATACCGTGCGAAATTAAATAATATATTGATGTGTTATATATTTTAAACAGATGAAAAGAACAGTGATATATCAAAAGTGGAATGGTCACGCAAGCAAGTATGTAATAAATATTTCAAATTACAAATCGTCAGTAAAACAAATGAACCTCAGACTGATTTCCATCCTGGGATCAGCATTTTAAGTGCTATTTGTGAAAATAGGTAATAGCAAACCGATTTGATCCATCCAATTCTGCCATCTTTGTCTCCACAGTGCCATGACGAGGACACACTGAATTACGCTGCCCTGAACCTTAAGAAGCCAAAACCCAGGAGACAGAAGAAAGACGGGAATAATGACACTCTGTATTCTGACCTCCGCTACAGAGATTATGAATAAAGATGCTTCTCATTCATGTCAGTCACACAGAGTGTTCAGGGTGTAGCTTTAATAATGTTCAGAGGAGGGCAGGGGAGCCAGTGCTTCTGAGACTGAATCACGGGATTTTACGGAGCACCGGTGCTGAGTTTGGTGTCAGTGTGTTTGGGGCGCATTTTTACTGGAAGTGCAAATGTTCAAGCCAGACTGGGGGCTGAGGGAGGGGGAGAGGGGAGCCACAGAGATTATTTCTTCATGGCATGGGGGGGAATAAGCGGCTTTAATGTTGTGGAAAGGCTGAGTTGCTGCAATCAGTTCTTTGATGTCACACATGCTTACTTGTCTCCCTTGTGTACCATGCTGAATGGTTTGGGGCAAACGCACAGGGACTGATCGATTATATTAAACAGATGAAAGAAACTGAATGAAAATTTCAAGTGTTCTTAAATTACGTTTTTCATTTAATTGTGTGTTCTGGATGTATTTTTGAGTATATACATGTACCTGTATATGTACCTGTATATATACCTGTGTCGTTAATAACGATGTGGATAATTAAGAAAGAGGAGTTTTGTTTCTTGCTCCCTGTCTTGTTACTTGGCTCACAAACATACACACACATAGACACACACACAAACATACACAGACACACAAACACACACACACATAGACACACACACACACAAACACACATGCACACATGCACACACACACACTGCTACGGCTCTGTAAGAACACTACCATGCTCTTTTGTGTGAGTGGGGTGGGGGGTGTTAAATAAGATGAAAATGACAATGGCTGTACTTTTGTTATGTCAGTTGTGTTTCTATAGTCATTGTATCATATTCCACAAGCTTTTTATTCTACAAGATGTACAAGCCAGTCAGTGTATTCAGTGGGGTGTTCAGGAGTCATTAGGTTCTGAAAAATGTCTTGCATTTAAAACATAATGTACTTTTGAATACTTAAGTATTTTTAGATGCAAATACTCCAGTACTTTAACTGAAGTAAAAAATTAACTGAAAAACTTTGAGTATTATTTGACGAGGAGTATCTATACTTAACTCAAGTAGTGAAGTTGTGTACTTTGTCCACCTCTGTCCAAAAGTGACATACAGCTGTAAGCTGTTTGGGTTTGTTTGTCTGCTGAGTGCTTCTCTGCAGTGCTGCAGATGTTTCCACTGGTTAGATGCAGCTCAGGAAGACTGACCCACTGACTGCACTGTGCTGGACTCACTTTGCAAAGAGTAAAAACCACACAGACAGAACAATATCTGCTTCTTGTAAGACCCTGTTTCCTCTCTACCTCACCCAGGTCACGCTTTCAAGTATTCAGCCTAAGTTATTTTATCCAAACAAGCCACCATTATTATTCATGCAGCTGGACATTTGACTGGAGCACATGATTGCTACATATCACTACTGTACATGGAACGGAATGTACAGTTTTCACAACAGAACTTTAGAAAAGCAAAATTCTCATCAGTCCACATCTCTAACCACCACACATCCTAGGGCTCCCATTTATAATGGTACATTTTTGTTTTATTCACATTCTTTTTCATCACACAGATAAACACCATCCATTAATCTTACAGCATGTATCCTGGTCAGGGTGATGGGGACGACACCACCTATATCGAGTGTGATTTAAGGCCAAGACCTTAAAAGGGAGAGTCAAGACTGAGGCTTGTTACAAGAGCAGTGGGGCACAAAACAACAAACAACATCATTATGAATGTAAAAGAAATGGATGTATATATAAATATAGGGTAATAATAGAAACAAAAAATAAGAATATATTACATACAGAGGAATATTATAGGAATATTAAAATTAACTTATACACAATCCTTAACTTATACACAATCCTATTGCATGTAACATTATTGCTCATGTGCCAGATATTAGCCTCCCAAAGGAAGCTGCCACACAGGGCATAATGCACTGGCTCAATGCAACACTGCACATCAGTGAATAAGGAGGAACAATATTGCAGATCAGCAGCAGATAGAAACTGTATCAGAAGACAGTGAACAGGGGAAAAGTTCAATGAGCAGAGTGCAGATTATAAAGCCTGACTGCTGTGGGGCCCAATGACCTGCGGTACCGTTCTGTCACACGCCGGGTGTCTGAGTCTCTTACTGAAGGAGCTGCCCTTACGGGCCTCCATAGTCTGCTGGGGGGGTGAGAGGTGTCACATAAAATTGATGACAGCCTTGTTATCAGCCTGCTCTCATCCATCTACTCTACAGTGCCAAGGGACGCTCCTCCCTGATGATGAGAGGAGTCTAAGCATGTGGACATTTGGGATAATGTGAGTTCAGAACTGGATGGTCAGCTGTACGACTTCCAGTCTGTAGGCAGACTCATCACCTTCAGTTATGATGGCAAACACAGTAGTATCACCTGCAAAATTCAGGATCTTCACTGGAGCAGCAGTGATTTGTGTAGAAATTGAAGAGAAGAGGGAGAGCACAGAGCCTGGAGGAGCTCAGTGCTGAGGGTCAGCGTGTCTGATGTGTGCTGTAAGCATACAGATGTCCTGCATTTGTGGAACATTTTGTTTGTGCTGCTGTTTATATGTGTTGTTGACGCTGCAGTCAGTAATTTTCCACTAGCAGTCTCACCTCTGCATTTTACAGGAAGACTGACCGACTGAGAGCAGGGTGTTTGTGTCTCTCTTCTCAGTGAGCGAAAACCACACAACCATCAGGTCCTCAGCTCAGGCCCACTGCTTCACTAGAAAAACCACAAAGGGTATTTTTATCTAAAAGTGGGTGAGCAAGTGAGATGTTATTGACAGCATGAATTTGTCTACTAACATTTTAAATTCAAACCTAAAAAGCAGTATGTCCAGGATGTCAGTAATTACATTTAGTCAGTATGAACAATTTGGGTGCAATAATATAGAATAATGTAGAATTTTGCATAATTCAGTTAATACCAGTAAGATACCGATCATTAACACTATAAGGTCATGTTGCTGAATCTCATTGTTAAAGTTAAATGAATCTACGCATTTTTATACACACAAGACTGTGCTTAGTTCATCTTTCAGTCAAAATCACACAGTGAGGCAAATCTGACCATCTTAATTGTTTTTGCTTGTGTGGAATGGCATCCCATGCAGGCCTGTGCTCTGTGCTTCCTGGGACAGGTCCCACCCTCTCCAGACCCCGATGAGAATTAGTAGTCGCTGGATAAAAGATTGACAAAAGATAAAAATACAAAAGTCATTCTTGCTGTCTAACCTCTGATTACTGCATGACATTTCTGATTTCTGATAACTGATAAGTAGAAAATATGTTTAGTCTCTTGCTTGGTGGTAAGAAAAAAGGAGAACCACAAAGAGCACAGTCATTTTCAAGGTTATTTCTCACTGGTCAGTGTGAAAGGCTGCGTCATTAATATAACGCCGGGCTCAGCACAGTGACTGCACCTGCGCTGCACTGTAGAACACAAGCCAGGCTGCAGACCATCAGCCCTGAAAGTTAAAACAGGACTCGTATGTGTGTCATGTGGTGTTTAATAAAAATTTACAGGACAGAACATAGTGGATTCAGTTTCCTTTGCTCTTACACTCCCAGTCCAAAGTGTGGCCACGACTGCTGTCAATGCATCTGTCTCTTTTTTCACCTTAATTTTTCACCTGTGTTATTCACCTTAATATCAAAAGGCTCCAAAGCAGTACAGTAATGCAGAACAAATATTGTAACTAACAAGGAAGTGGGGAGGTAATGGACAGAAGTGTTGGTTTTTGGTAACTCCACTCCTCTGACCTCCACTGTAATTTTAGGTTCCTTGGAACAATATTGTAAACCAGTCATCACACATCACACACATAAAGTCGACACCAACCTTAAGTTTGACACTCAGATAAGGTTAGTTGTCAAGTCAAGCTTTTTACAATTGAGGCAGTTGGCCAAAATAAAGCCAATTCTTTCTAGGCAGCACTTTGAGACAGTAATCCACTCTTTTGTCACTACTAGTTTGGACCACTGTAACGCCCTCTATGTTGGGGTTAGAGGCTCCACTATTGTTCACCTCCAGAAGGTTCAAAATGCTGCCGCACATGGAAATATGAGCATGTCTCCCCCATTTTAGCCTCACTCCACTGGCTGCCCGTACATTTTAGGATTCATTTTAAAATTCTGTTATTTGCTTTTAAAGCCCTCAGTGGTCTTGCTCCATCTGACCTCTGTGAGCTGCTTCACCCTTACACCCCCACCCGCTCTCTCAGGTCAGCTGATCAGCTGTTCCTGACGGTTCCTAAGACTCAGCGTGAGCTTAGAGGGGATCGAGCCTTTGCAGTCGCAGCTCCTAAAATGTGGAATGACTTGCCTTTTCACATTAGAGAGGAATCCCCTCTGTCCGTTTTTAAATCTCTTCTAATCTCTTCTCCTTCACCTTTGACACATTGTGAGATGTTAATTTTAATAGTAAATCTTATTTTAATCTTAGCCTTTTCTTTATTAATTAATTGATTTTTTTAAATTTTTATTAATGGCCTTTTACTCACATTGAATGTTTTGGTTTTTATTAAATTTCTTTTACTTCGTTTTTAAGTGTGTGAATGTTTTTATTTATTCCTTTGTGCAGCACTTTGGTCCATAAGGTTGTTTAAAGTGCTTTTCAAATAAAGAGCTGGATTGGATTACATTGGAAGATGGCTCAACAAATCTCTTTCACAGAATGTAAAATTCGACAGAGGGCGCAAGGTGACATTCTGTCAGGGGCCCAGAATTTTTAGCTACACCTCTGTGTTACTGTGTTTTTTTTGTTCTAGCCATCAATAACTCTGGAGTTGCTATATCGCCACCTGGTGGTGAAAAGATCAGACAAAAATATGTACACATGTTACCAACAGTTTGAAATTGAAGTGCAGAGTTAACAGGTTTAATTAATCGTCCCCACGGATGCCAGTCATGAAATTTGAGAATTGCAAATTAAAACACAGGAAAAAATCAGGAACACTACAAGATAAAATATTTAGCAAACACTCAATGTGCATCCAGGGTGACAAGGGACAACTGGAGGATGATATGACAATCTGACAGTGACATTCACAGCACTTTATATGTTGCCAAAAACAGAAAAGGGGATTAAAATCAAGAATCAGAAATCATGTATGAGGGTGGGGCTGCTTGGTGGTGCAGTGATTAGCACTGTTACCTCCCACCACTGGGACTCAGGTTCGAGTCTCCGCCTGGGTCACATGTGTGGGGAGTTTGCATGTTCTCTCTTGCTAAATTGGCCGTAGGAGTGCATGTGTGTGTGAATGGTGTGTGAATGTGCCTTGCAATGAGCTGCCCCCCCGTCCTGGGTTGTTCCCTGCCTCGTGCACAGATCCTGCCAGGATAGGCTCTGGACCCCCCGCGACCCAGTAGCATAAGCGGTTTAGACAATGGATGGATGTATGAGGGTGAGTCACAATGACGACAGCTGCTCTGTTGACTTGGTCCCAGGAGTCGTCAGCGTTGGTCTGCCGGGGCCCCCGTCCTGTCTGTGGAAGCACCCGTCTTGTTGGCTGTTCTCTCTGCCTGGGCCCCCTCTCCTGCTGCCTCACGTTTGGGTTGAAGTGGCTCCCCAGTGCTTCTGTAAAGCTCTTTGTGTATCTTAGAAAAGGGCTGTATAAATGTAACATTCATTCATTTATTCAAGGTCCCAGCCAGAAGAGTGCAGTACTACACTGTCCCCCACAGCCTGAATCAGCTGGATGTTATAGGATTAAGACACTTCCTGCATTAGGCCATTTACCCTCAGTGTATTTCCATACCCTGACAGGATGGATGACAATACTATGGCCCTAATTTTCAATACACAGTTTTCACAGGAGTCTCACCCTCATCCACATTCTCTGCATTCCTTATCTCATGCTTCTTTGCCACCCGCATCTCCTCTGCCTGCTTTGTCTCATTTTCCCACAATTGAAACACCGTCCAATTTGTCTCTGTTTTAGTTCTACCACATTAGTCCCTGAGCAACCAGTCTGATCCCGTTCCTCTAATTTCAGACGCATCTGGCTTATCTGATTGGGACTGAAGCTGCTGTTACTAGGAAAACCACATTCGTCCCACTGGGGCAGGTCTGACACCGCGTCCTTCCCATATGTCTCCCATAATTGTTGTACAGAATTTCAGCTGGAGTTCTTTCCCAGAAGCAAGTAATTTCACTTTAGCACCTGTTCAGTAAAAGTCAAGTAGGTCTTTAATGTTATTTTTAACTTTACACAGTTGAGTATAGTACAGTTACAAAAGAAACTGTTTCCCTCGGACCAAGGTGCTACTTAAATTAACAGAAGACTAACACATACCAACCTAGCAACATACTGTATGGTGCATAATGAGCAAAAACTGTGCAAACATTGCAGGACAGTGCAAAAAGAGAGGACAACTGACACCAACGAGCACAAACAGCACAGTAAACCCAGTACTGAGAAGGCGCAGTTTGGTTGTCCAATGAGGTAGCAATAAAAATAAATAAAAGTAACTGTAAACATGGCGACAATAAGATAAAAAATAGTAGTTAAATAATAAAGTGTGTTAATGAGTGTATGTGTGTGTGGTATCAGATTAGTCCCTGAGAGTTCAGTAGTCTGACGGCATGGGGGATAAAGCTGTTTGAGTCTGGCTGTAAAGGCCCGAATGCTCCGGGACCTATTTCCAGAAGGCAGGAGGGTGAAACGATAATGTGAGGGGTGGGTGGGGTCATCCACAATGGTGGTGGCTTTGCGGATGCAGTGTGTGGTGTGAATATCTGTGATGGAGGGGAGAGATATGTTAGGGTTATCTTCTTCTGAAGATGCGCTGGAAACAAACCAGTCTCTGAACACAGAACAACGCAGACAGCTGTGATGACGTTTTACTTGCTGCAAGGTGTAGGGAATCCACTTGCAGAGTCTCCGCAGTTTCAGCAAAATGATGGTTTATTGAACAGCAAAAATAATACAATGTAATACAGTGTAGAGACACACCGGGTACTGAAAGGCAGCTCAGATACAAATTGAAGACAGTTCTTCACCCCCCTTTATACCCAAAAAGGCCCTCCCCACCAAGGTGTTGTGTGTAGGTGTTGTGAGTGAATTTACATATAAAGAGTGACCCCCTGGAGTGTGAGGATCCTGAGACAGGGACGGGACAGGACAGGGTGGAGACTTTTATGATCATTGTAATTCAATTCTTATCACCTTATCTTATCCTTATCACCATAGTGGTGCCAACTGGAACCCCCATTCTCTCCCTGGCTTCCCCCATGATCATAAATTCCTAACATTGTCTGCATTCAAATGATCAACCAAGAACCTTGGGACATTTTTACCACTTTTCCTTACAAAGGGAAGCCCGGTCCTGACCTCGAGGTGTCAGCCTCTCAGTCGAACTCAGCCAACTTCGAAAGAGTAACTCCCCTCGCAGTGTCTTTTATTGAGGTACACAAACAGGATATGCAACTGACATTGAACATTGTTTGTCACCATATATGGGGTGGAAATATTCAAGCGACAGTTCTTGAGACGTGTTATTGCTCAATTAAGATCAAGCTGCGGCAGGGTGTTGTTTCTAAGCGTCTAGCAAAATGATGATAAAAAAAGTACATATTTCTCTAACACGATACTCCCAATGATTTTCTCACCTGTCATCATTATCTGTTGTAGGGACTTGTGATCTGAGGCGACACAGTTCTCAAAGCAGACCGTGATGCAGCTGCTCAGGGTGCTTTCAACAGTTCCCCAATAGAGTGTGAGAATGGGAGATGGGCTTTTCTGAGCTTCCGTGGAGAGTAGAGGTGCTGCTGTGCTTTCCTTACTATGGAGCTGATGTTGAAGGACCTGGTGAGATTCTCCGCCAGATGGACAACAAGGAATCTGGTACTCTCTACGATCTCCACAGATGAGCCATCGATGTGCAGCAGAGAGTGGTCACTCTGTGTTTTGTGTTCTTCTAACGTCAACAACCATCTCTTTGGTCAACATTCAGAGACAGGTTGTTGGCTCTGCAGCAGTCCGATAGTCATCACACTTCCTCTTTGTATGCTGAGTCACCGTTTTTATTGATGAGACCCACAACAGTCTTGTCATCTGCCTGATGTTGATGATGGAATTCGAAATGTGCATTGCTGCTCAGTTGTGAGTCATCGGAGTTAACAGCAGTGGGCTGAGCATAAAGTCCTGGGTTCCTGCTACAGCGTCTGAGCAGTTGCCTTCGTCGCCCATAGCTCCTGCGCAGCCCGAGCAGCCGCCTCCGCTGCCCCCTGCGGCCCCAGAGCCCGAGCAGCCGCCGCCTGCTTTGCCCGTAGCTCCTGAGCAGCCGCCTCCGCTGCCCCCTGCGGCCCCAGAGCCCACGCCCGAGGCGCTCCCTCCGCCTCAAATGACTGTGCCCCCTGGGGCTCTTGTTCCTGGCCCCACTCCTGTCCCTGACCCAGCTCCAGACTTTCCTGCCCTAGTCCCCGAGGAGGTCCCGGACAGTCTGACCACCGTGTGTGCCACGCCCCCTGATTATCCACGTGTGCTTCCCTGATCGTACCCAGCTGTGTCCGATTATTTTCAATCAGTCCTGTCTATTTGAGTTCATGTCTTACTAGAGTTCAGTGTCCGTCATTGAAGTCCGTCTGCGTGAGATGTTTCCTGCACCCCGTGTTCCTAATAAATCCCCGTATCCTGCCTGCCTTGCCTGTTTCCTGCCCGTCCGCCGCTCCCGTTAAATGGCGATCGTGACACAAGGCACACGCACATCAAGTACCAATGCAGCAAATACAGATGAACAATTTAGGAGGAATACTAGTCAAAGGAAGGAAGAAAAGCAGCCCACCCTATCTCATGGTCACGGACACAAACATCAGGGAGTGTTATGAAGAAGACATCACACTTAACACCATTGGTTTTATGCAGTGAATTACACCAGAGAGAGTTTTTACATTCTAGCTGTGTTACGTAACATTCCTCAGCCTTCAGGTTTTTTCCACACAATGCACGACATGCAGGGGTGCCAAACAAAACAGCGGAACTGCAGTGTAGCCAATTATTTGTTTCAGTAGTTTTAAGAAAACTAGAACATAAAATGTTTGTTTTACTTAGTCCACAAAAGAGTTTTTACCTATCTTAGTGTATTTTACATCACATACACTCTCGGTCCGTTGTGGAGTCCATCCCACTGTAGTTGGAGAATGCTGCCATCAGTCGCTTGGTGTAGCACTCGCAGGATTTACCAGGCTCCTGTTTAAACTGATGCATCATGCCCCAGTCCATGCGCAGGAGGACCAGTCTCTGAAGGGCTGTCGCATGGTGAGGCCTGTTCTGCCTGGGGTCCAGCAGGTCACTGGCAATGTCCTTCAACTCACAGTGGGCTTGCGTTCATAGTGGGGTACCGCAGGGTTCGATTTTAGGACCACTATTGTTCCTAATTTACATAAATGATATGGATACCAATATATACAGTAAACTGGTGAAATTTGCAGATGACACCAAGGTGGGTGGTGTAGCAGATACTGAATTAGTGGCTCAGCAGCTACAGCGGGATCTTGATTTAATTAGTGACTGGGCCGATACCTGGCAGATGAAATTTAACGTCGATAAATATAAGGTACTCCATCTAGGGAGCAGAAATATAAAGTACAGGTATTTCATGGGTGTCACTGAAATAAAGGTAGCTGATCATGAGAAAGACCTTGGTGTGTATGTTGATGCTTCCATGTCCCATTCTCGCCAGTGTGGGGAAGCAATAAAAAAGGCCAATAGGATGTTGGGGTATATCTCCAGGTGTGTGGAGTTTAAGTCAAGGGAGGTAATGCTAAGATTATACAATTCCTTGGTGAGACCTCACCTAGAATATTGTGTGCAGGTTTGGTCACCATATCTTAAAAAGGACATTGTGGCCTTAGAAAAGGTGCAGCGTAGGGCCACAAAAATGATTCCTGGTCTTAGAGGAATGTCATACGAGGAACGGTTACTTGAGCTAAATCTGTTCAGTCTCAAGCAAAGGAGATTGAGGGGGGACATGATCCAGGTATATAAGATTCTAACAGGTTTGGATGCTGTTCAACCAAATAGTTACTTCAGCATTAGTTTAAATACACGAACTCGTGGCCATAGGTGGAAATTAGCGGGAGAACATTTCAAGCTGGATTTAAGGAAGCACTTCTTTACGCAGCGTGTAGAGTATGGAATAGTCTTCCTGATAATGTAGTGCAAGCTGAATCCTTGGGTTCCTTTAAATCAGAGCTAGATAAGATTTTAACGACTCTGAGCTATTAGTTTAGTTCTCCCCAAGCGAGCTTGATGGGCCGAATGGCCTCGTCTCGTTTGTATAGTTCTTATGTTCTTATGTTCAACTCCTTCATCTACAGTGTCAGATGAGCAAACCTTATCTCCCCCTTGAGGATTTGGACATACCAACATAGGGGCAAGAATTTCTGCTACCTCGTCCTGCTGCCTGAGTGTTTCGCCACGGCACTTCTTCACCGAGAAGGAGGTAGAGTCGGGTGCTGAATGGTTATGATCCTCGTCTGCAGGGGGGAGAGGGGAAGGGGCAGGGGAACCACTGGCTACTCCTCCCTCGGTGGCATAAGGAGGAAGCTGCTGTTTGGGCAGCAATGCTTGGGCAGGAGCCACACAGTTTATTTCTGGGTATCTAATTAGCGGACACCATTAGGTCCCTTCAGGGGCTCCACAGACAAACTCATTGACAAAATAGAATTGTCACAGAAAAATTCTTTGTCACATGCTCAGTCGACATGGACTGTGTGCTATTTACATATTTTTGGCACAAACGAAATCTCATATGCATATCGATGTATCTTTCGCACAAGTGGACCTCCATCACTTTAAAGAGGGTAAACTCTGATCAGGAAATTTACGACGTCAGAATAAACGGATTTTTTAACAGAAGTAACTGACATGCCCTAATAAGGAAATGCATACAATCAGAATACAATATCTGTGGTTTTTAACAGTGGTAACAATCTGATAATGAAAGGAATCAGATCAACATTTCTATAGCATGTAACAGAGCTTGCTCCCCTCCAGAACTCATTGTTCCAGTAGTTATCTGAAATCATCTGCAGGAGCTATTCTTTTATTTGTATATTAAGCATAATTATTCATGAATATTATTGATTATGTTTATTTGTTTAATGTTTTTATTTATTCGTATTTATTGTTTATAATATAATGTTATATAGTATTGCAACACTTGAAACGAGAGGTACTTGCCTGCCTTAGTGATATTTACTATTGTCTAAGTGTATTCCCACCTGTAGGAGGCAGCAATGGTTGTTATTAAAGGTGCTGAGATTACGCGGCTCAGGGCTGAAGGTGCAAAGTGAAACAGTCATTGACCGTATTTGCCATGTGTGATGGTGTCTGCATATCGGCCCTTTTGCGCCAAACAAACCAGTTCAAAGTACTGTGTGTTAAAATATCATATGAATAAATCCTCTCAAGAACTAAACTCAATATCGTATCCTCATCATTCAACGCGTCTGACTTTTGCACCTCTTACCACAAGGCAGTGGATTACATGGGGAAATTACAAACAAGGAGAATTTAATCTGTTTTTCCTCTACATTGTCGTTATTCAGAATATTACAGACTATGAACAAAAACGGACAATGTAAGAAAATAAAAAAATGTGTATGACAGAAAGCTAGAGTATTTTTGCAATGGTGAGCACTAGCTGGTTTATGTACTAGCTCACACTCAAGAAACAGCATAAATGCTACTCATACACAGTTGGGGGGCAGGGGTCAGTCCTTGTGCCTGTAATGAGGTCACCAGTTGAAACTAACCCAGCCTCAGCACGTCTGTGGGTCCTTGAGCAAGGCCCTTAACCCCCAGCTCCCTGGGCGCCCCAACAGGTAGCTGCACTTCGCGGACAACTTACTCCACAAAGAGTAAGTTGAGGGAGACATAAAAAACACAATTTCCCCACGGGGATTAATAAAGTCCATCCATCTATGGAATATTATTTAGCACTATATAACGCAGAATATAAGAATTACGATTTTATAAAAAGTATGCCAAATATCCATGATATAATCATTACAATGTAAACATTATAATGTAATCAACACAATGGAACCAACTGAGTATGTATTTGCACCTTTTGTTAGTCTGAGTTTCTGTTAGCTACTTTGTTAGTCCTGAATCTATGAATATTCACATTTTTATCGCGTATATTTTATCACTATGTAAAAGGACAAATATATTATCAACCTTTTAGTGAGACAATGTGTAAACGGCTGAAACTACCAAGGTTTACTACTGAAGGAAGGGATTCACCTGAGTTCACCAAAAGTTCATGGCTGAGTATTTTTAAAAAACCAAGTGGAGCTGCTCGCGCCACTATTATGTTCAACCGAGAGGCCAAACGGTAAAAGAAATGACTGTCAAACTTATCACCTAGGGGTAAATATAAATCTATACAAATATCACCTGCATGCACATTACTTCTTTTACAATAACCAACTCCTGATCCATACTGTTAGTCGTGAAAAAAATAACTATTGTGTACATAGAGGCCCTGTGTAAAAAGATAACTGCCAAGGAAAAGATCAAAAACATTTATTTCAAGGATTCAAAGTTTTTATGGTCATGTACAGTGTACAGTGCAGTTCTTATTTGATTAACTTGAATGTCTTCACAGACAAGACGATTAAACAAATAAAGCAGCGCAACATTACAGTAACTAACAACAAACAAAGCTCACGAGTACTATTACAATATTCATATCATTTATTTAAATTTAATTTTACCAAGTAAATTAATTGAAAAGCAGTTACCGCTTTACCTGCTTCTCGGGAGAAATAGCAGATATACAAACGTCATGTATGTAACTAAAATCTTAAGCCAATAAGGGCAAAGTTGTGTCGTAATGGAGGCGGATCCAGCCTGTGCAGCCTGCTAAGAGGTGCTGCCTGATGTGTCTTGCTCTCGCGGAGTTTTGGTACCATGTGACATGGTGACGTAATGCAACGGGCGATAAAAAATATAACCATGATGCATTGCGTCAGGACCAGAATGCATTGCTTTAAGCTAGCGCTGTATGTGGGTGCATGAAGTGGAAAGCACCCAATAATAAACATAACATTTTTTTAAAAATGTTTTCTTCACCGGTGCAGTGAATTTAAATAAAGAGCTATGATGGTGCTGCAAATGGCTTTGCATAGTAGTTAGTAGTAGCATTAGCCGCTGTGTGCGGCATTAGCTTTCTACAGTCCTTACAGATGGTTCGTGTTTTGTCTGTCTCCCTTTCGCCATTTATATTTTCCGCCGGGCACCCGAAATGCTGACACACAAAAGATTCAAAAGTGTCTGGGGTATCTACTATAGTAATTTAGTCAGATGCCGACATATTTACAGCAGCTCATTTGCAGCGCATTCGTGAAACGGCTTTTCGCTCCAACGAGAAATCTCGTCATGTTGTAATATCGCGAGATCTCGTGACACGCGTTTCACTCCCACTTCTTAGTAACAGTCATGATTTGATAAAGTGACAACCTGCGTAATAATTGGTAATACATAGAGTTTGCTATTGTTCAGGCTAGCAGACTGTTATGGCTTGAGGTTAATGGTGCCTGTTACTTGTGAATTTTCACATTTGCAGGGATCTTCTGCCTCGTGAACGTGAAACGGGTAATTATGCTAAAAGAAGAAAAAAGCAGAACTGCAATGTGTGTAAGGCTGGTGCTGATTTTTCAGTCTGAACACAGTAAAATTTATACAAATTACCTGTATTCAAACTTGTATTCTTTATATAGTTTGGTTAATTACTATTTAAAAGTTTTATCTGCGCTCCATTGTATAACTTATATTGGAGACTTGTATGTACTTTTCGATTGGAAATGGTTAGCTGTATACAGGGGCGCCGCTAAGGGGGGGAAAGTTGGGACAATTCTAAGGGCCCACGCCCTTTAGGGGCCCCCAGAGATCTGAATGGGTGTGATAGGGGGGCCCAACCTCATATTTTGTCATAGGGCCCAAAATTGCTAGCGGCGCCCCTGGCTGTATATACTTTGAATATTTTTATGATTAATTTCTTTGTTTATTTAATTTGGCAACAGATCTGCACTTTTAGCAGTATTGCTGTCAATTTTTGTGAAAGTTGTTACTAAATAAAACAAAAGAAGCAGACTTGTGTAAATCCTATATTGGTCGTGTATTCTTCCTGTAGCGTAGTGACAGCTTTTTGTACGGAAGCCGTGAACGGCTGTGCTTGCAAATATATTTTCTTCTGAATAATTAGAAGGATAAGCATATTTTGTCGCCGCCGCGAGATAGTCATGCCATACACAGCTCTGCTCGTTTTTGTACTGTAACCGTGTTACTTAATTTGCGAATCCATGAATTTAACGTTGACATTAAGTCAACATTGACATTGACAACGTTGACATTAAGTGTTGCACCTATCTAGTGTTTTACCGTGAAGGGCATGTTATATCTTGTCTCTAAGTCGCACTATGGTCCAGGGGAATGCTATGTCATATTAGAACATGTGTCGATGATGTGGCAATATAAATATTTTAGAATACTGTCAGTTTTAGTTTCAGAAATCCATCATTTGAGAAAAAAGGCCAGTCACGACAAATATATATGGAATATAACAACAGAGGTTAGCTGTATTTGTTTAAGTGTAAAGATGCACATAGAAACATGCATGAGCTCATCTGAGAATAAACTGAATGCAATGAAGATTTGTGACTCCTGCTGGAAAATGCGAATAGTGGCAGGGTCTTCAAGCAGTACATTTGTCTGAGAGTCAGTTAATATTAGGAAAGGCACCGATTTTTTTTCAATGGCGCTAATTATCAAGAAGGAAATGGAGTACCCCAGTACCTGGTTTACGGGCACTGGAAGCTCCAGTATCAGTCAGACTTTCATGTAAGTATATGTGTGTTTAATGACTTGTGCATGTTTCATCTTTACCAGGGGCAGAGGGGAAACTCAATAAATAGCCTTCTCTCACACTTCCAGGCCTGCAGAACTGAGCATGTCCCCTGGTTTTGTGCATATGTCTGTAGGCTTTGAGTTTTTCCTATGGGGGCTTCAATTTCCTCCCAGAGTACAAATACGTGCAGATCAGTTGCATTGGGGAGTCCATACTGTGATGCTGAGTGGGTGTAGGAGGAGATTGAGAGATGAAACTCCGGATGATTTACTCCCTCGGCTAACTAACCAGAACAGGATCGTACCAATACCAAAATGATAAGTTTATAAATGTTTTTCACTACCCTGATTCATTCAGTTATTTCTGTTTGTTAATTCCATCCCCCAAGCAAATACATAAATAAACAAACAAATATTCAGGGGGAATGTGTCATAGGTGATAGAATCAGTGGATGAATCTAAAGAAAAAAAGTAATGATTTCTTTCTCTCCAAAACACAATGCACAAAACTCTTAAGTTAGGTAAGACATTGAAATTTTATGACAGTAGCATGATGCAGAGGAACAACAGAAGGAAAAATCTAACTAAACCTGAGTCAACTAGGACTAATTACACTAAATTAAGTGGAACACACAAAATACCTAAAACAACTTAATAAACAAGCAAGAAATATTACATTTGATTAACTATACTGATGCCTGAGGGAAGTTCTTGTGCATAATGCAGCAAGTATATACAGCTGCAGAGACACTACACATAGTGCAAATAAATTAAAAAGTATACAGTACACACACTGATTCCTGAAAAATCTAAATACCATGGAATACTAATGAAATACTGATGATGATGATAATAATAGAAATAATAATGAATTAGTTTAGGGTATTATGCAATTGACATGTACAATTAAAAAAGAAATTGCACCAGACATTTCCTGTGGCAAAGAAGGGTTGCTTTGTGCCACATTACTCAAGTCAATTCACTTTATTTTGTATAGTACATTTTCATAGCCTTACATTGTCTCAAAGCACTTTACTTTGTCCCTGCCCAATTGTCCCAGTGAGCAAGATCTAGCCTGAAAAATTAGAAAGCGACATTGGCAAGGATAAACTCAGTCATAGTAAGAAACCTTTGGAGGAACCAGAGTGAAAGGGGGAGCCCATCCTCCACAGGTCAGAAGTCACGTTAACAAAGTCCTGATTTATATGGTTTATATGGTTCAATTAGTTAAGTCCGGATGTAAATACAGAATAACTGGCAGCAGGGCACACAGGAAAGACGTAAACAGGCAGGAGGGCAGGCAGGAGGGTGGCACAGGCAGGACGTAATGGGCAGGAGGGCGGGCAGGCAGGGCAGCACAGGCAGCCAGAACTGTTTTGCCACTGCAAAACAATTTTTGCAAAACAATTTCATCTGCATTTGTTCCCCCAAGGTATAACAGCAGCTAATTTATGAACATGCTGCTTTTCAGAAAAGAAGTTTAATTTCCAGGAGCATGACCAGTGCATACATTTAGTGTTGATGGTTCTTTGTAAAATGGATGTTCTGTACTTTTATTGATCTGTCCATCCATCCATCCATCCATCCATCCATCCATCCATCCATTCATCCATTTTCTAACTACTTCTGATGAAGTTCCGGGTTATGAGGTATCCTGAAGCCCAGGCAATATGGGACAAACACACACATGCACACACATAGGGTATACCTATCCTTATGGGGCCCGCTCATTGACTTCTATTGGATAAATGCTAACGCTAACTATGACAATCTTAACCCCCACCCTGCCCTAACCATAACCATAAGTAACCAAGCAAAATAAAAGAGGTTTTGCATTTTTAGTTTTTCCACAGCAGTCACATATTTTTATAAAATAGAGTTTTCCTGGTTTTCAGTTTCGTGGTCCCCATAAGGGAAAAAAAAAACAGGTATTTATCACGCTATGGGGTAGGATAGGTATACCCGCTCGCACACACACACACAGACATGCACACAAATGGATAGATCACCACAGTTACTATGGATGTCGATCCTGCAATAATGAGACAGAACTATCATACTTAACAGGATCATATCCCTAGTTCTACATATGCATAATTATATTTAAAAAAGATCCCACGCACCTAGCACATGAGATGTTTGAACTTCTGCCCTCTGGTAAACGTTACCGCAGTATGCATTGCAGAACAACCAGATTTAATAAGAGCTTCTAACCCCAAAGCCATCAGAATACTAAATGCTAATGAACATACGTTTATGTGAAACCCTACTCTCTCTTACTCTCTGTGCACTTTATTACCACAACTGGTATTAAGTTTACTTTTTATTTATACAGTATAGTGCAATAATATAATCACGATTTGTGTGTGAGTGTGCCCTGTGATGGGCTGCCCCCCATCCTGGATTGTTCCCTGCCTCGTGCCCATTCCACATTCCGGGATAGGTTCCGGACCACCCGCGACCCAGTAGGATAAGCAGTTTGGAAAATGGATGGATGGATATAACTAACATAAGACAGACATTACACCTAACAAACAATAAACACGAAATAAAGGAGTGGATACAAAAAAAATGTAATGCAATGACCAGATTTAACACCTGGATTATGTCCCCCCTTAGTCTCCTTTGCTCGAGGCTAAACAGATTCAGCTCAGCTAACCTCTCCTCATTAAACATTCCTCTAAGACCAGGAATCATTCTCCCAGCCAAGCAAGCCTGAGTCCGGCTTCCACTCCCCCGATCCCCAGCAATGTTAACTTGGAAGGGCGTATTCTGTATGCACAACTGAGACAACCCAGGTGGAGCTTATCGGCTGGCAAAATTGCCTTCAGGTATCACCCACCCTAGTGAGAGTCCAAGCTAGGGCCGTTCTCAGAACTCACCCTAAACGAAGTCCTGCTCAAAAGTTGTAATGACCGCCTGAGGTACCTGTCAGCCTTGCCCGTAATGAGTCAGTGGGTGTAGCCGGGCTGACACGCTTTTGGGCATCCAATTGCTGAGAACTCCCCTTCGGTTCTGACAAACTGTACGATCACAAGCAGTGACAGCAGAGCCACAGACAAGCTCAACCAACAGAGAGCGAATGGTAAGCACCCAGCACCCGAAGGGCTCAACTGATCACATCCAAACGACTTCCTGATGGGATTGTGTACGTAACTGGTTTACTGTTGTTAATAGTGGTTGAACTTCTATGCAAGTCCCCTTGTTGGGGGAGATGGAATGAATGAAAGCATAAGGTGAAATAAAACCTAAAATAAATCAAAAAGGTTAAACGGGAATCAAACCAAATGAATTGTGTTTCTTATTCAATTGTAAACATCAATTAGTTATGCAACAATAACCTAATTGGATGTTAATGTATTGTGATCAAACTGATTTAGTCTGTGAAGTTGATTCCTGCTTTCAGGCAAGAACCTGTGTGTCCAATTATGCGTGTTGTATCACCGCAGTTGACCACCAGAGACCCAACTCAGATGTTGTTAACCTACTATGGCGGACCACTAGAGGTGCAATTTCAATGGAGTGGCACTGCTATGGCTTGCCACTAGAAGCGCAATTTCAAAATTGAGTGGTAGTTCTATGCCTGACCACTAGAAGCGCAATTTCGAAATGGAGTGGTAGTTCTATGCCTGACCACCGGGGGCGCAATATCGAAATGGAGTTGTAGTTCTATGCCTGACCACTGGAGGCGCGATTTTGAAATGGAGTGGTAGTTCTATGCCTGACCACTGGAGGCGCAATTTCGAACTGGAGTGGTAGTTCTATGCCTGACCACCGGGGGCGCAATATCGAAATGGAGTGGTACTTCTATGCCTGACCACCGGGGGCGCAATATCGAAATGGAGTGGTAGTTCTATGCCTGACCACCGGGGGCGCAATTTCGAAATGGAGTGGTAGTTCTATGCCTGACCACTAGAGGCACGATTTCGAAATGGAATAGTAGTTCTATGCCTGACCACTAGAGGCGCGATTTCGAAATGGAGTAGTAGTTCTATGGCTTGTCACTAGAAGCGCAATTTCAAAATTGAGTGGTAGTTCTATGCCTGACCACTAGAAGCGCAATTTCGAAATGAAGTGGTAGTTCTATGCCTGACCACCGGGGGCGCAATATCGAAATGTAGTTCTATGCCTGACCACTAGAGGCGCGATTTCGAAATGGAGTAGTACTTCTATGGCTTGCCACTAGAAGCGCAATTTCAAAATTGAGTGGTAGTTCTATGCCTGACCACTAGAAGCCCAATTTCGAAATGGAGTGGTAGTTCTATGCCTGACCACCGGGGGCGCAATATCGAAATGGAGTGGTAGTTCTATGCCTGACCACTAGAAGCGCGATTTCGAAATGGAGTGGTAGTTCTATGCCTGACCACTAGAGGCGCAATTTCGAACTGGAGTGGTAGTTCTATGCCTGACCACCGGGGGCGCAATATCGAAATGGAGTGGTAGTTCTATGCCTGACCACCGGGGGCGCAATATCAAAATGGAGTGGTAGTTCTATGCCTGGCCACTAGAGGCGCAATATCGAAATTGAGTGGTAGTTCTATGCCTGGCCACTAGAGGCGCAATTTCGAAATGGAGTGGTAGTTCTATGCCTGACCACTAGAGGTAACCAAAGATATAGCTAGGCGGTTGCCGACGCTAGATGAGTGACACACACATTTAATGCATGCGCATGCTGCTTGTGGCCTTCTTCTGTGCCTTGCACAGTATAAAACCCCTTAAAACAATTACTGAAGCGAGACGGCGCACGCGTTACGGCGACAGATTTAAATTGTGAGTGCACTATATCTCGTCGCAAATGGTGCTTAACCACGGCGGGTCTCAAGCACAGGAGACTCCCAATTTCTAAATGACACACACTTGGCTCACAGCGCAAAGTTGTGTTAAACTTGCTTTGTCTAAAGCAGGCACACACATACGAGTATGATCCTGATAGGTAACTAAGCTATCGGTCTTATGTCCAAGCGCAACATAATTTAGGTTAGAACCTCATAACAAGTATTCCCGTTCGCTAATAGAGAGATCTCTCCCAGGATATATAGAAACGGAGACACTCGTCCGAATTGAACCTGGAAACAAAGCGCTACATCTGAGAATCTCGTCAGACATAGGGTTAAAGTTTACTGCAGTTTAATACGAAAGAACTACAATGAAATCACCGAAAATAAAACAAAATAATATAACTACTAATAATAGAAATAAAAATAACTATAATAAGCCCATATGATCCCGCTTAAATGCCTTCAGATTGCCATGAGTGCGACTTTTGCAACCAGTTGACAGTAGCGCTTCTTCACTGCACGTATCGGTCATAAAAAGTTTAAATTGTGTGCTCAGAATAAGTTTAAACCTTGTGCCTTGTGATTATTAACCAATTTTTATGCTGAATGGTCGGCTCAAACTCAATTGCGAAACACCGTGAGTCTGTTAATGTGTGACTTAAATGGAACTCATTAATAACCAGTATCACGTAATAACCTGGGTTAGAATAGAAGGCTTGTCCAACGAGCTGCGTCACCAGGTAATGTAAACGATCGGTAGCGAAGCTCCCCTCACGGCCAATGAGAGAGAGTCTCGCGATATTTCAGGCGAATTTGAGGTTTCAGAGCGTAGATCGCACAGGCAGGGATTCTTGTGAGCACTCAATGAACGGAGGCTGAAGTTGTGTAAAAGACATGCATTTATTCCTATAACTAACATAAGACAGACATTACACCTAACAAACAATAAACACGAAATAACGGAGTGGACACAAACAATGTAATCATGAAAATGCAATGACCAGATTTAAAATGAGTAACCTTAAAAGGGAAAATACTGTTCTGCAAAGCAAGCAATTTGTGGAAATACTGTCCTAAAGTAATATAGCAGGTGAATAGGAGTTTAGGTTGTTATAAATGAAAGGAAGTTTGTTTACTTGGTTGCAGAGTGGGGGGGGGGGGGTCTTGGCAGTTGGTTGCGGAGGCTGATGAGCTGATGGGTGATGGCACTCAGGGAGGCGCGGTGTTTGCAGCGGTTGTTGGAGTGGAGCCCCTCTGATTCCCTCTCCTGGTGAAGCTTGGGCTTGGTTGCAGTTCTCTGTCCAGCTGGGTCTTCACTGATAGGCTTCAGGAGGGCTTCTTGTGGGCTTCTCTTCTCTTGGGCTGATGTTCTCTGCCTCTCTTCGTGCTGATGGTCTTTTGTTTTCTCCTCCCTTCTGTTTCTCCTCTCCTGGCTTTGTTCTGAGGTGCCAGGTTTTATAGTGTAAAGTTCGTGAATAGGAGTGACCAGGAATTCGACTCCTGGACCAATGGCTGACCATCCATTTGGCGGGCTTTCGGAAGGGGGTCTGTATCAGTCCTTTTGAGATTTATGACCAGAGTGATTTCCCTTGTATTGATGATTTTCGTTAGGCTGGTGTAACTTTTGATATATTCACTTTCGTGGTAACCACTGACCAGATTTGGAAACTGGAGTGATTTTCCATCGGTTTGATACCAAACATGCCATAGCAGCCTAGCGGTTCACACCTCATACCATCTGTAATGATTAATTAATGATTACTTATATTATGTCGTTATGTTATATTACTCACACCTTATTTTATGCCTCACAATCTATATAATTGTAAATATACTGTGTAGCTGCTGGCGCGTTCCAAACTAAATCTCATTGTACTTACAATGTCAATAAAAACATCCATCCATCCATCTAGGCAGGCCAGTGTCGCCTCCATCCTTCCTGAAGTCAGTGATTCCTTTGTCTTTGTGCTGTTTAGTGCCAAATTGTTTGCTGAACTCCAACCTATCAGTTTCTGGACCTCATCTCTGTAAGCTGACTCATAAGAACCAAAGAGATTTACAAATGAGAGGAGGCCATTCGGCCCATCAAGCTCCTTTGAGGAGAACTTAGCTAATAGCTCAAAAATCTTATCTAGCTCTGATTTAAAAGAACCCAGGGTTTTAGCTTGTGTTACAATAACAGGAAGACTATTCCATACTCTAACTACACGCTGTGTACAGAAATGCTTCATCAAATTCGTTTTAAAATGTTCTCCAGCTAATTTCCACTTATGGCCACGAGTTCTGGTATTTAAACTAACATTGAAATAGCCATTTGGCTGAACAGCATCCAGACCTGTTAGAATCTTAAACACCTGGATTATGTCCCCCCTTAGTCTCCTTTGCTCGAGGCTAAACAGATTCAGCTCAGCTAACCTCTCCTCATTAGACATTCCTCTAAGACCAGGAATCATTCTCGTTGCCCTACGTTGCACCTTTTCCAAGGCAGCAATGTCCTTCTTAAGGTATGGTAACCAAACCCGCACACAATATTCTAGGTGGGGTCTTACCAAGGAATTATATTATCGTAGCATCACTTGCCTTGTCTTAAACTCCACACACCTAGAGATGCAATGTGCCTTCTCGCGTGGTGTTCCTGCAGAGGGAGTCTGTGAGTGCTGGAGATTGGGGGAGGGGGCAGTGTGGCTATGTCTGCTCTGTGTTCCTCCAGACGAGCAAAGAAGCTGTTTAGCTCCTTTGCTAAAAGGGCGTTGCTGTTAACAGTGACGGTGTTGTTGCCTTTGAAGTTTGTAATGTGTTGTATTCCCTGCCACACCCACTGTGGGTTGTTGTATGTGAAGTAGACCTCTATTTTCTGTTTCTCTGCCTGCCTGGCAACCTTGATGCCCCTATTCAGGTTAGCTCTGGCTGCACTCTGTGTTCTTGACTGCGCTGTCTTGTCCTGTAGTATTGTATTGTTGCTCTTGTGTTTATCTTGCACTTTCTCCCTCTGTTTGTGCTCCTTTCACTCTGTATAGTTCTATCTTGCCCGCACTTGTGTCATCTTGTGTTGTTTCTGTTTTTCTTCTTTGTGTTGCACCGTGGTCCAGGAGGAACAATGTTTCCTTTCACTGTGTACTGTGTATATTGCTGAAATAACAATAAACCCACTTGACCACCTGCCTCAATTCATCCTGAAGAGTTTTCCAATGTTGTTCAAAGGTCTGTTTGTTTCGAGTGAAGGACACGCCCCTGGACGTGCTGGATAAGGGGACCACAGATCAGTGTCCTCAGTCCTGCTTCTCCCTTCAAAGCTGAGAGGAAGATGACCCGCCTGCTGCTTCTGGTTTTGGCTTATGGAGCTCTGCTTATCTCCACAGAGGCCCAGCAAGATTACCACAGTCTCCCTGCACTCACAAGACGGCCATTAAACTCGCAGTCGAAAATGCTCATCAAGGAACCCGTCAGCACATGAATTTCTATAACATCCAGGGCCGTCCGAAGGTAACTGCTGAGAAAGTGTTTACAAAAGTGTGAAACTTTCATCATCTGCAAGCTGAACTAATGAGTATCACATTGATTTTGATGTTTTAATTTCAATGCATATGATGCTTAATGTCTCTTCACAATGAAAGTGATGGTTGTATATCTCAGCCCTGGTCAATTTTACCTTCTCACAGTTTCTCTCTGAATCTGCTGCAGTCAAGTCTGTGACAGTTTGCCATTTTTTGGGTGATTATTGTTTGTTATATTGCCTTTAAAACAGTTGTAGGCAATTTTGTATATAACGTGTTTATGTGATTTAGATCAGCAGTGAATACATTGACATTGAGATTCTCTTGAGAGCAACAAAATGTCCAAAGTCAACTGCAACAGACCATCGGGCTGACTGTATTTTCATGGACAAGAGGGTAAGTAAAGAGTCACTGTGACTGTGAGCATTGGACATATCAGTTAGCAAATTAATTTAGGTTCATGTTAACTTTTTTGATGCCCTGCGGGGGAAAGTTAGCCAACAATAAAGTAACAAATACATAGGTGGCCTCAAAGAGCCAGTTCCTTCACCTTATTCTCAAATTTTAGTAGGTTTACAGGCTTAAAGGCTGGATTACCAGGCAGAAGCAAATGCTAATCATCTGAGGGGTGACCTGTAGATTATGCTTCGAGCTATGAACCCTAGCTGGCCTTATTTAAAGACCTGTGGGCTGTACTACAAAGCGGGGTTTTACATACCCAGAGTTAACTCAATCGAGCCAGGTTAACTAAAACTCATTGTTGAAATCAGCCTTAAATGGCAGTGTGGTGTTTTGTGGTGAAAGGGCAGGACTTAACTCTTGTTTTAATTAGAAAGCCAGTAATTAAACCTGGTCAGAGCAGGGTAGATGTGCAGTGTGAATTACCCTTTAAATTTACCTCTTTAAATAGTGAACTACAGGACCACTTAGCTTGATCGGAGGACAGTATTTTAATACAGAGCAGTGTTCAGTTAAACGGGATTTGTTGTTCATACTTTTAGATGAACTTGCTTTGTATAATATAGCCTTATGGTGACCCTGCTTTGGAAGCTCTTTCCTCTAAAATTGTTCTGTGTCATTAAACCCTGCACTCCAGCAGCTCTGCCTTAAATCATTAGATATATCTTTACTACACCTTCTCTCACTGTATTTATTGCCCACCACTCTTTAAATACTGTTTTTGTGTGTCTGTGTGTTTTTGCAGCCATTCATTAACTGTAGAGTTTGCAGCAGACGGTCTGGTAATGATCTTACACATCCATCAAATGGACTGTGTACCAAACAAGAAAGTGGATGAAGTAAGTGTAGAGAGTCTTAGCATTATGGAAATGTAACAGGTGTGTGAATTGTGTCTAAACATGTGGTTAAACTTTGATTGTGTTTGTACATGCAAAAATTTGATCAGAGTACTGTTTATTAATGACAATGTTACTTTTAATCTGAACAACAGTGGCAGCACCAAGGAAAAGCTTGGGGGGGGGGGCTCTAGCTCCTCCTCCAATGACCATAGTACCCCCACAGCACCCCCAAAATATTGGTTTCATTTTTTCTTTAACTATCTGTAAAATCTGTATATTGTGTAAGACATTTTTGCGGTTTTTTACAGCATACTTGTAGTGTATTTTATTCTTCAAAGTACACATAGAGGCTCTGTGAGCTAGACGTTAGAATTTCATATATTTATCCTATTTTATCCATGCTGTAGCTTATCGTGCTGTGTGCTTCTATACACCATCTACATAAGCTGAAAAGCTAAAGCACCCGGTCTAAATAATCTCACTCCCCTATAGCACCTGTAGCATTAAGTCACTGGCGCTGCCACTGCTGAATAAACGACTCCAATCTGACTAAACCGCTTAACTTTTCCTCCCCATGTTACATTTCAGGACAAACGACGTAATATGTGTCCTTCTGATAAACCTCTTCTCAGACCTAAAACTGCCTTGGCTTCAAGGACACTAAAGTAAGCTGAAGGAGACCGTCTGACTGTTTCTGATGGCTGATGGTCCTGCAATGTGGACCAGAGGAGGAAACTGGGAGGGAAAATGCTTTGCTTTATATCATGCCCACCCAAAGCCCCCAGTGAGTAAGCCATAGGCGCCGATAGGATGGAAAAACTCCCAAGAAGGAAGAAAACCTTGGGAGGGACCAAACTCAAAGGGGGAGCCCATCCTCCTGGGGCCGGCAAAGTGTAGGTGCAGGATCACAAAAAAACTTGACGAGAGAAACGAGAGAATTCGACTGTCCCTCACAAAAACTGTAAAGTTTTAGTGGCTAAATTGCTTTTTCTATGCCTTTTCAAACAGGAGGAGATTTGTTTGGCTATACGTAGAAATTTTCTATACAATTTAGACAGCACAGAATCATTAACCTACTTTAATGCATTTATTAATACAACCACATATTTCACACATTTTGACATCAGTCATGCAGTGACGATACAGTCTCTTTATTTCTTGACGCCAACCCTCCCCATTAATCCGGGCTTGGGACCGACACCTAGTTGAGCTGGCTTTCTCCTTAAGTGGCTGGGTTAGGCTAAACTATGCACATATTTATGAAGACTACTATAAATTTATAAAGACCTCCCTAAATATGTAGTCTAACAAAACGCAGTTTAAAGAAGGTAGCCTACCTGGTAAACAAAGAATTAAAAGGCCCACAGCATATAATCGGGCTATATCCAAGCAGTTTTTTAAGAACGCAACCTACATGGCGAAATTGAATTACTTTCTGGACCAACAAACGCAACCAGACCATGAACATTATGCACCTTCCTAGTCTTGATGTATGTCGTCATACAGATGAGGACGTTTAAGGCAGCCTTTAGGTCCGACCCATCATGCACTGCAGTTTTTTGCAAATTCCTCAGATGGAAAACCATTAAATACCTCTTCTATTACCTTATATTACCTTATATTCATGTAATAAATATACAAATATCAATTAGTTGGAAATCAGCCAGACAGACGTAATTACTACAAATGGTTTCCACTGTATTTGTGACTCTGAGTGCCGCAGGCTTGGATGCAGTGCCGCACCATTTTGGGCATGCACTGGCATGCACTGGCCAATCATGTAGCACTTCTCTTCATAAATATTAATGAGACATCACCTACCACCCTGCAAAAAAAGAAATTTGCCGCTCGTCCCCCTGCACATGAACCAACATGGCTGTCTCAACCAGCGGAGCTCCGGAGCCTCTGGAGAAACACGCGGCAAAAAAGGCTCGCATACGGTCTTCCAGAGTTTGGGAATACTTCAGTCATGACACCTTTTCTGCGCCTCTACTGTAGCTGGCGTTAATGACGCTGTTTCAGCCATTTTATATTTTCTGTTTACTTATTCTGTCATGTAAGACTGAGACAAATTATCGTTTACGACTATTCTTACACACTGTAGCCTGACTTGCTTGACTTAAGTAAGCTTAACTATAAGCTACCTTTGCTAGTGTTTGTGAATAACATGTTTCTCTAGTTATGAAATTATTCCATGTTTTAGCATCTGTTTCAACATTAAAGTCAAATTGGTATATTGAAATATGTAAAAACTATTGAACTATTAGCTTAAGTCTAACATAGAAAATCCTACTGAATCTCTTAAGATTTTCCTTTTTTTGTTAATGCACTAATGTTTAAGAAGTGTCTTAAATTGAATTTCAGATTTGTGTGTGGGTGGGAGTGGGTGAATTGTATTAAATTCATACATTCATTCTTTTGGCTCAGACATTACTGACCTAAAACAAATTGAGGCATTGGGGTAAGTGCTTAAATTAGCTACTAAATGGCAAAAAAATATTCTAAATATCACATTTTCCATTCTTCGGTATAATTTTAATGAATCACCTATGCTGCCAAACATTAACGCATAGATTGTCACAACACTCTATGTTTTAGTTCTTCTTTATGTGTATAGGACGGTGTGATGGTTCTGGTGGTGGGTGTGGCCGACGCTGCTCGCGATGTTTGGCTATGCTGCAGTCCCAGGGACCAAGTTGGAACACATTTCCACCTTCAAGCTTAGGTGGAAAAACTGGCACCGAGACCCAGCAGCAGGACAACTTCTTGTCCAGACAACCAGCCCTGCTTCATCATTGAAGTAAGCCCTGTGAACAGGAGCGAGATGTACTTCTGCAGTGGATGTTTATAGCGGAAAGAACATCCCCATCCTTCACGTCTGCCGGAGTGCCCCCTCAAGTGGGTGGTGTGGACTTAACTCGATGGATGAATTGGACAGAATGTACTGTTACTAGAGGTCGACCGATATGGGTTTTTCAAGGTCAAGGGTCAGGCGATGGCCGATATATGCTGCTGATTTTTTTTGGCCGATAATTGGACGTTTTCCCCTCTATTTGCATGGTAAAATATCACACTAATAATAACAAACGATACACAAAAATTTCTCAATTTAGCATTTATTGAATACTCAACTTGGAAACAATAACTACATTTATAAACAATAAAAATAGCAGCATCAGAATCTCTGTTAGTGCACAATATAGCAGCAAACTCCTCATGTTTGACGGAAGGAAATTTGTAAACAATACAAAAAGGAATAAGCATGTTATCTTTAGTTGTAATCCCACTTCCAGTCCCTGAGTCGTTACTCACCACACTCATACTTCACAGCAAACAGACAGCAAGTTAATTAACCAGAAGAGAAAAATGCAAAAACACAACAGAACTTGTAAATAATAACAAACTAATAGACAATAAAAATAGCAGCATCAGAATCTCTATTAGTGCCAAATATAGCAGCAAACTCCTCATGTCTGACGGAAGGAAAATTTGTAAATACACAAAGGAATGAGCACATCTTCAGTTTTAATCCCATTTCCAGTCCCTGAGTCTTCCTCATCCCACAAGCAGGCAAGGCATGTCACCCCGGTTGTGTGACACACTTATTTTATATAATAAAATAAGGTGCCCCCTGCGGCCCCAGAGCCCGAGCAGCCGTCTCCGCTGCCTGCAGCTACCGCGCCCCACGTCCGAGGCGCTTTCCCTGCCTGCAGCTCCCGGGCAGGCGCCCCCTCTGCAGCCTGCAGCTCCAGTCCCTGGCCCCACTCCAGTCCCTTCTCCCCCTGTGACTCTGGTACCCTCACCCCGACGAGCCCGACCCCGGCCGCAGGTCCTTATGTCTGTGTCCCATAAGGGGGAGAGGACACAGACGCACCGGCTGGGGTCCCACCCGCCCAGCCCCCTGGCTCGCCCCTCCCTCGCCGGCGCTAGGGCTTGGTCGGCACCTGCGGGTCCTGGCCCTCCGGGTCGGCTGTCGTCTGCGGGTCCCCCTCCGCGGGCCTCGTCGCCCTGCCTCGGTCCCTCCTCCGGCGTCTTATTCGGTTTGCCTGCGGGCCCCCCCGACGGCGGCTCCTCATTCGCCTGCTGGTCCTCCCGCTCTGGCGTGTCGGAGGACGTCGCCGTCTGCTGCGGCTCCCCCTCTCTCCTTGCCCTCGCCAGGGTCCCTTCCAGCTCCTTCGTCCCCTTCCCTGGTCTCCCCTCCGACTCCCTCCTTCGTCCCTGCGTCTGTCCCTCACCCCGTCTCCTCGGCCCCTCCGGCTCCGGCCTCCCGGCCGCCTGCAGCCCTTCCGGCTGCCTCCCGTCGCCCGCTGGGTCTCCCTCGGGCTCCTCTTGGTTCCCCCTCCTTCTCTCCCTGGCCTTCCCGTCTTTGTCCCTCCTGCCTCTGCTCCCCCTCGCTTTGTTCCTCCTGTCTCTGTCCCTCCTCTCTTTGTCCCTCGTCCCTCTGGCTTCTGCTCCTCTTTCCCCGATGTTCCCTTCGTTCACTCCCGGTCCTTTTGTCCTGCCTGTTCCCTCCGTGTCCCCCTTTCTGATCTGTTTCTCTGCCTTTCCTGTCTTATGTCAAGTCTTGTCCTGGCTCCTTCCCCTGTGCCAGTTCTGTCTGTCCGTTCTGTTTCCCTGTCCCCTCATTAATGAGGTTTTATATAGATATACATATATGCCCCGGCTTGTCCGCTCCTCGTGTGTGCCACGCCCCCTGATTACCCACGTGTGCTTCCCTGATCGTCTCCTGCTTTGCCCGATTACTTTGATTAGTCATGACCTATTTTAAGTCCTGGTCTTACCTGTTTGCCCCTGTCCGTCATTGTAGTTTGTCAATGCCTGCGTTCCGTCCTGCTCTACCCGCTCCGTTTCCCCGATTAAAGACCCGTTTTCACAAACACAAAAAAAAACTATATTGTATACATATACATACACTGAACAAAAATATAAACGCAACACACACAAAAAAAACTATATGTATACATATACATACACTGAACAAAAATATAAACGCAACACTTTTGTTTTTGCTCCCATTTTTCATGAGATGGACTTAAAGATCTACAATTCATTCCAGATACACAATATTACCATTTCTCTCAAACATTTCTCACAAATCAGTCTAAATGTGTGATAGTGAGCACTTCTGCTTTGCTGAGATAATCCATCCCACCTCACAGGTGTGCCACATCAAGATGCTGATCTGACATCATGGGTAGTGCACAGGTGTACCTTATACTGCCCACAATAAAAGGCCACCCTGGAATGTGCAGTTTTGTCTCACAGCAAAATGCCACAGATGCCACAAGCATTGAGGGAGCGTGCAATTGGCATGCTGACAGCAGGAATGTCAACCAGATCTGTTGCTCGTGCATTGAATGTTCATTTCTCAACCATAAGCCGTCTCCAAAGGCGTTTCAGAGAATATGGCAGTACATCCAACCGGCCTCACAACCGCAGACCACGTGTAACCACACCAGCCCAGGACCTCCACATCCAGCAGGTTCACCTCCAAGATCGTCTGAGACCAGCCACTCAGACAGATGATGCACGGCCCCATGTTGCAAGGATCTGTACACAGTTCTTGGAAGCTGAAAATGTCCCAGTTCTTGCATGGCCAGCATACTCACCGGACATGTCACCCGTTGAGCATGTTTGGGATGTGCTTGACCGGCGTATACGACAGCGTGTACCAGTTCCCACTAATATCCAACAACTTCGCACAGCCATTGAAGAGGAGTGGACCAACATTCCACAGGCCACAATTGACAATCTGATAAACTCTATGCGAAGAAGATGTGTTGCATTGTATGAGGCAAATGGTGGTCACACCAGATACTGACCGGTTCTGAGTCCCCAGACCCCCAATAAAGCAAAAAACTGCACATTCCAGGGTGGCCTTTTATTGTGGGCAGTATAAGGTACACCTGTGCACTACCCATGATGTCAGATCAGCATCTTGATGTGGCACACCTGTGAGGTGGGATGGATTATCTCAGCAAAGCAGAAGTGCTCACTATCACACATTTAGACTGATTTGTGAGAAATGTTTGAGAGAAATGGTAATATTGTGTATCTGGAATGAATTGTAGGTCTTTAAGTCCATCTCATGAAAAATGGGAGCAGAAACAAGAGTGTTGCGTTTATATTTTTGTTCAGTATATATATTTATGGGTGTATCGAGACTAGATGGTCAGTATGGATAACTAAGGTGCACTAAAACTGGGTGAGCAGGCAAGGCATGTCACCCAGGTTGTGTGACAATTATTTTATATAAATGTATATATGTATATATATATTCCATCCACCATCCCTCCTTTACGGAGAACTGCGTTATTTTTATTGTCCATTACGAAAAAAATAAAAAAACTATATATATATATATATATATACATATATATTTATGGGTGTATCGAGACTAGTTGGTCATTATGGATAACTAAGTTGCACTAAAATTGGGTGAGCAGGCAAGGCATGTCACCCAGGTTGTGTGACAATTATTTTATATATATGTATGTATATATTCCATCCACCATCCCTCCTTTACGGAGAACTGCGTTATTTTTCTTTTCTATTGCTAATAAAAAAACTATATATATGTACATATATATATATATATATATATATATATATGGGTGTATCGAGACTAGATGGTCAGTATGGATAACTAAGGTGCACTAAAATTGGGTGAGCAGGCAAGGCATGTCACCCAGGTTGTGTGACAATTATTTTATATATATGTATATATATATTCCATCCACTATCCCTCCTTTATGGAGAACTGCGTTATTTTTATTGTCTATTGCAAAAAAAAACACAAAAAAACTATATATATATATATATATACACATATATATTTATGGGTGTATCGAGACTAGTTGGTCATTATGGATAACTAAGGTGCACTAAAATTGGGTGAGCAGGCAAGGCATGTCACCCCAGTTGTTGTGACAATTATTTTATATAAATGTATATATATATTCCCTCCACCACCCCTCCTTTACGGAGGACTGCTTTATTTTTAATATCCATTGCGAAAAAAAAACACAAGAAAAAGAAAAAATATCTATATATATATACATATATATATATATATATATATATATATATATATATATATATATATGGGTTGTGTCGAGACTTAGATGGTCAGTATGGATAACTGAGGTGCACTAAAATTGGGTGAGCAGGCAAGGCATGTCACCCAGGTTGTGTGACAATTATTTTATATATATGCATATACATATTCCATCCACCATCCCTCCTTTATGGAGAACTGCGTTATTTTTATTGTCTATTGCAAAAAAAAAACAGAAAAACTATATATATATATATATATATATATATATATATATATATATATACATATATATTCATGGGTGTATCGAGACTAGATGGTCATTATGGATAACTAAAGTGCACTAAAATTGGGTGAGCAGGCAAGGCATGTCACCCAGGTTGTGTGACAATTATTTTATATAAATGTATATATATATATATATATTCCATCCACCATCCCTCCTTTACGGAGAACTGCGTTATTTTTCTTTTCTATTGCTAATAAAAAAACTATATATATATACATATATATTTATGGGTGTATCGAGACTAGATGGTCATTATGAATAACTAAGGTGCACTAAAATTGGGTGAGCAGGCAAGGCATGTCACCCCGGTTGTGTGACAATTATTTTATATATATATTCCATCCACCATCCCTCCTTTACGGAGGACTGCTTTATTTTTAATATCCATTGCGAAAAAAAAACACAAGAAAAAGAAAAAATATCTATATATCTATATATATAATATATATATATATATATATATATATATATATATATATATATATGGGTGTGTCGAGACTAGATGGTCAGTATGGATAACTAAAGTGCACTAAAATTGGGTGAGCAGGCAAGGCATGTCACCCAGGTTGTGTGACAATTATTTTATATAAATGTATATATATATATATATATATATATATATATATATATATATATATATTCCATCCACCATCCCTCCTTTACGGAGAACTGCGTTATTTTTCTTTTCTATTGCTAATAAAAAAACTATATATATGTACATATATATATATATATATGGGTGTATCGAGACTAGTTGGTCATTATGGATAACTAAGTTGCACTAAAATTGGGTGAGCAGGCAAGGCATGTCACCCAGGTTGTGTGACAATTATTTTATATATATATGTATATATATATTCCCTCCACCACCCCTCCTTTACGGAGGACTGCTTTATTTTTAATATCCATTGCGAAAAAAAAACACAAGAAAAAGAAAAAATATCTATATATATATACATATATATATATATATATATATATATATATATATATATATATATATATATATGGGTGTGTCGAGACTAGATGATCAGTATGGATAACTAAAGTGCACTAAAATTGGGTGAGCAGGCAAGGCATGTCACCCAGGTTGTGTGACAATTATTTTATATAAATGTATATATATATATATATATATATATATATATATATATATATATATATATATATATATATATATATTCCATCCACCATCCCTCCTTTACGGAGAACTGCGTTATTTTTCTTTTCTATTGCTAATAAAAAAACTATATATATGTACATATATATATATATATATGGGTGTATCGAGACTAGTTGGTCATTATGGATAACTAAGTTGCACTAAAATTGGGTGAGCAGGCAAGGCATGTCACCCAGGTTGTGTGACAATTATTTTATATATATATGAATATATATATTCCCTCCACCACCCCTCCTTTACGGAGGACTGCTTTATTTTTAATATCCATTGCGAAAAAAAAACACAAGAAAAAGAAAAAATATCTATATATATACATATATATATATATATATATATATATATATATATATATATATATATATATATATATATATATGGGTGTGTCGAGACTAGATGGTCAGTATGGATAACTAAGGTGCACTAAAATTGGGTGAGCAGGCAAGGCATGTCACCCAGGTTGTGTGACAATTATTTTATATATATGCATATACATATTCCATCCACCATCCCTCCTTTACGGAGAACTGCGTTATTTTTATTGTCTATTGCAAAAAAAAAACAGAAAAACTATATATATATATATATATATATATATATATATATATATATATATACATATATATTCATGGGTGTATCGAGACTAGATGGTCATTATGGATAACTAAAGTGCACTAAAATTGGGTGAGCAGGCAAGGCATGTCACCCAGGTTGTGTGACAATTATTTTATATAAATGTATATATATATATATATATATTCCATCCACCATCCCTCCTTTACGGAGAACTGCGTTATTTTTCTTTTCTATTGCTAATAAAAAAACTATATATATATGTACATATATATATATATATATGGGTGTATCGAGACTAGTTGGTCATTATGGATAACTAAGTTGCACTAAAATTGGGTGAGCAGGCAAGGCATGTCACCCAAGTTGTGTGACAATTATTTTATATATATGTATATATATATTCCATCCACCATCCCTCCTTTATGGAGAACTGCGTTATTTTTATTGTCTATTGCAAAAAAAAAACAAAAAAAACTATATATATATACATATATATTTATGGGTGTATCGAGACTAGATGGTCATTATGAATAACTAAGGTGCACTAAAACTGGGTGAGCAGGCAAGGCATGTCACCCAGGTTGTGTGACAATTATTTTATATATATGTATATATATATTCCATCCACCATCCCTCCTTTATGGAGAACTGCGTTATTTTTATTGTCTATTGCAAAAAAAAAAACAAAAAAAAACTATATATATATATACATATATATATATGGGTGTATCGAGACTAGAAGGTCATTATGCATAACTAAAGTGCACTAAAATTGGGTGAGCAGGATAGGCATGTCACCCCAGTTGTGTGACAATTATTTTATATATATGTATATATATATATATATTCCCTCCACCACCCCTCCTCTACGGAGGACTGCTTTATTTTTATTTCCATTGCAAAAATAAAAAATTTTAAAACACAAAAAAAAAAAAAACGAAAATAATAATAATAAAAATAATTTTGAATGTGTATTCAAATAAGTTTGAATGTGTGTGAACTATATATAAATATATATATACACATGCATATACAGAAATATATACACACACACACATATATATATATACACACACACACACAGACACACACTCACATAAACACATACACACACTGTGTACAGTCTTATGCAAAGGTTTGGCACCCCTTGACAAATAACATCTTTTCAATTACAAAAGCAACAATATCAGTTAATACAGTCTCTTTAGGAACTGGGGGAAAAATACACAATATTTTCAGCAAACATTGATGAATAGTTACTTTTTATGCCATAAATTGAACAAAATTACAAAATAAAAACATTATTATGGCACTCTGCAAAAGTTTGGGCACCCTACGTAATCAGTACTTAGTAACACCTCCTCTGCCAGATATCACAGCTTACAAGCGCTTCTTATAGCCAGCTGAAAGGCTTTCAGTTCTTGTACTTGGGATTTTCTCACATTCTTCCTTGCAAAAGGCTTCTAGTTCTGTAATATTCTAATATATCAAGGGCTGTATTGTCAAATAGGAGATCGGCAGCATTCTCCCACCTGAGAAAACTGTACTACAATGCCCTTGATAGTGTGTAGAAACACACTCGTCAGCTCTAGTCCTCCTGTAACAACGCAAAAGGACTGGCAACCCTCAGGTATTTATGCGTGCGATTGTATGATAAATTCACCCTGACAGTCTCACACTTCTCTTGGTACCAACAGGTCTCATGGAATATATAAAAGGCAACTGCAACAATTATACTCGGCACTAAACATCGAGGCACGGAAATGCAGCAGAGCTTGTGTATTTCTCAGGATGCATTCTAGTAAAATGCCCGGAAAATGAGCTAAAGACATATTTCAAGGGGCACTATATAAAACCGATGGAAATTTTACTGATTAAATAAAAGGAAAAGCATCGTTTGAAAAATCACAAATGTTTCTAAGATTCAATGCATCGCTTTTTGACCACATCATAGCGATGAACACATCATTGTTCCTGACAATGTCCTAATACAGAAATAAAACTTTATGTTGGTAAACTCAAAAAGCCTTCAGCTGTCACACTGGCTAACGATCTCAAACGATTATAAAGCAGCATTTTGAAAAGCGCTGTTTTAAAATAACAGATACAACACTTACCTTGTCTTCTGGCCAAATGCTTTTCACGGCTTGGCACTCCAACGGTGCTGAAACGAAATTTGTATTTCCTCCTACCTCGTTGGCCCTTCAGTTCTTCTTTTCTCCCTTTGGATGTTTTTTTCCTTCTTCTTTGGATATTGTTTTTTATTTTTGTTTGTTTTTTTTTACTTTGCATGTTTTTCCTTCTTCGGATATTATTTTTTTGGCTTATTTTTTTAGACGATGTTTTTTTCGTCTTCTTTAAAAATTGATTTTTTTCGTCTTCTTTAAATATTGTTTTTTTTTTCATCCTTTTGATGTTGTTTTACGGAACAAGAGCCGTACAGTGCTACTCTATCAGGAGGTAGCGCCAACTGAACGCCTTGAAGCAGTACCCAGCTCTTTTATAGGGAGCGTCAACCCGAAGTCAAGTTCTAGAACGTTGCACTCACTTTTCATTGGTTTCCCAGCTATGCTGTCAGAATAATGTTTGCTGATTGGTCGAAAATTTTAAAACGTACCCGAGTACTGTAAAAAAAACTCAAGATCTTGCTACCCTACGGAGCACCCATAAGGTGATTTTTTTTATACGTTATATGCAGCTATTTGTAGCAGGCCGTAATTAGACTAATCCACCCTTTGTCAATAAAGCCAACAAGAGAACAGGTTGCCCAAAGTTTGCTCAGGTACACGCCACAGCACAACCTTAAAAACACATCCAGCACAAATCACACTAGTGAATGACACAGCAAATCACAGCAATAAAAAAGACCCCTATGGGCAATCCAGCACCCAGACTACAGGTGCCAAAAGGCCCAGCCTGCCTAATAATGAACCCAAAATATACATACAACAAAGAAAAAGACACAAACAAAAAAGAAAATAAAACTAGCCAGCTGCTCCCACTAAACCCCGCTCCCGAGGCCACTAAGCCGGCTGGCTTGATAATACACGATACAACCTCAGATAAAACATATTAAAGCAACACCAGGGAGGTTTACAACCTGATCCTTAAAATTATCGACCCGTAATTCCACCTTGAAAACCCCTAAAGAACAGTAGTTTACCCCATGACTCACTGCCCCATTCAAACAAAAAAAAAACAGGTTTTTGGGGTAACCTTTAGGTCAGCTCTTCAAAACCAGGTATGAGGACTCTTCAGCTAATCAGTCCTCTAATTAGAAATCTAATTAGGGAGTTGCAGCGAAAACCTGCATACACACCGGCCCTTTGCGGATAAGATTGTTCACCCCTGAAACAAGCAAACAGAAAGGCTGCTACACTGCAAATTCAATATGCCCGCCGATGCTCCACCAAATCTATCAGGACCCTGCCTGTCTTTCCCGTGCCTGCTCCTTTGCCAATATGCCCTACCATCGGAACATGCACAGCCATCTCGCCCCGGCTATGCCTCCAGTCCGAACTGCAGTTCCTATACCTGCCTATAATTGCCTGGCTACAATCCATCCCCCAAAATGAAATTGATGACCCAACGATCACAGCTAAGAATTCTATCCCCAAACCACTGGTCTTCCTCCCCAACCGAACGATCATTCACTGACCGTGGTAACTTATAAGGGTTGGTATGATGACCAGTGGTGGACCTCACCGAACGTTTAACTGGTCTCTACACCTCGGGGGGGACATAACCTCCTCCATTATACGAGGCCTACTTGTGGATGCTCTATTGCGACCCCTCCCACCAGCCCTGTCCCCGTAAAACCACAGAGTCCTCATCCGATTCCATTTCTGTTGCCCCTGTGGGCAACCCAGACTCAGGAGACATTACCAGAACATCTTCCCCTGACATAACAACCCCCTGTGGTACTGGACGCAACTCTGTTCGGTGAACTTGACGGACAACCCCGTCCCCCTCCATTGGAGTTGCAGAGTAAACTGCACCCTGATCTTGGGGACACCGAACTACCATATACAAACAGGCATCCCAATGATCCTGTATTTTACCTCGAACATGGTTCCGCAAACACACCAGCTGACCTTCATCAAACCCCTAATCATTAACCAACTCATTGTGTTTCCGATTTCGTGGTGTGGCTTGTTCCTCCAACTAAGCCTTCACATACTCTTGAAGCACCTGCAAACTTTCCTGATGGTTTTGTACCCATTCCTCCAAAGGTCCACCATACTGACTGATCCCGGCAGGAGCCTGAAGATAGTGTATCGGTAATCGAGGCTCACAGCCAGACCTTAAATAAAAAGGCATCATCCAGTCATTTGGTGGGGTGTAGTATTGTAAGCTTCTCTGCTGGAGGAAGTGTGTGAAGCAAATTGTGCAAAAAAAATATTAAAGCAACACCAGGGAGGTTTACATCTAGATCCTTAAAATGATCGACCTGCAATTCCACCTTGAAAATCCAATTACCATATAAAGGATACAAGATGTAAAGATGACAAATGACATGGCACACATTTGTTGTTTAGACTGTTGTGTCAGGTTAATTGAAAGCTGAAGGATCTTAGTGTTTACTAGTCTAAGTAACAGAATGTCTAAACACTGTGCTTGCCTTTATGGGTTTTTAAGCAGAACATATAGGTATAGAAACATATTAACATTACGTTTCACGATTCACTGACTGGAGAATAGGAGAATATACACATCAATATTACTACTTAAGTTAACTAACCCTAATCCCAACCCCTATTGGCACGGAGCCCGCCAGGGTTCAGGTGAGATATAAATCTGTAATCTGTATCAATGGTTTTGCTATCCATACCCACCCTATTAATGTTAGCTTCCCAGGGTTTCTTGTTAGACAAGCTCTGTGTCTCTCTATACCCCCATTTACTGCACGACTGATTGTCCATTTATAAAGAATCAAATAGGGTGAAGATGGTTTTAGTTTACAATTACTCTGGAAGGTGACCAGATTAAAAAAAACTAAATACCATGCCTACGTGTATGTAATCTCCATCACAGTCCCCATTTTCCCCATAATCCTCGTTTTGATAGTGCCAATTTGTGTAATGTGAGTTTTTTTTTTTTTTTTAAAACTGTTATAGAAGAACATACTGGATGCCACATGTGTACAATTACCCCTTTCTAATTAGTGGGGTCCGTTGTGTCAGCTACAGCCTTTACTAACATACACATAAGTATACAGTCTTACAGCACTTTTGTTTTCCTTTTGTATTTAATGGTTTTCCATTTAGGGGGCAGCATGGTGGTGCAGTGGTTAGCACTGTTGCCTCACACCTCTAGGGCCCGGGTTCGAGTCTCCACCTGGGTCACATGTGTGTGGAGTTTGCATGTTCTACCCATGTCATCGTGGGGTTTCCTCCGGGTACTCTGGTTTCCCCCACAGTCCAAAAACATGCTGAGGCTAATTGGAGTTGCTAAATTGCCCATAGGAGTGTATGCGTGAGTGAATAGTGTGTGAGTGTGCCCTGCGATGGGCTGGCCCGCCATCCTGAGTTGTTCCCTGTCTCGTGCCCATTGCTTCCGGGATAGGCTCCAGACCCCCCGCGATCCAGTAGGATAAGCGGTTTGGAAAATGGATGGATGGATGGACAGTTTTCCATTTGAGGAATTAGCAAAAAACTGCAGTGCATGATGGGTAGGATCTAAAGGCTGCCTAACGCCCTTAATTTGTTTGCAATTTCGCCAGGTAGGCTACCTTCTTTAAACTGCGTTTTGCTAGACTACACATTTCGAGATGTTTTATTGTAGTCTTGGTAAATATATATATATAGTTTAGCCTAACCCAGCCACTTAAGGGAGCAAGCCAGCTCAGGTAGGTGCCAGTCCCAAGCCCGGATTAATGGAGAGGGTTGGCGTCAAGAAATAAAGAGAAATAAAGACAACTAATACTCCTAGTTTGCGAGATCTGACTGCAATGGCAGCACTGCTACAAGGGTGTGGATAAATCTATACAAATATCACCTGCATGCACATTACTTCTTTTACAATAACCAACTCCTGATCCATACTGTTAGTCGTGAAAAAAAAAACTATCGTGTACATAGAGGCCCTGTGTAAAAAGATAACTGCCAAGGAAAAGATCAAAAACATTTATTTCAAGGATACAAAGTTTTTATGGTCATGTACAGTGTACAGTGCAATTCTTATTTGATTAACTTGAATGTCTCCACAGACTAGACGATTAAACAAATAAAGCAGCGCAACATTACAATAACTAATAACAAATAAACAAAGCTCACGAGTACTATTACAGTATTTATATCATTTATTTAAACTTAATTTTACCAGGTAAATTAACTACAAAGCAGTTACCACTGCTTTACCTGCTTCTCGGGAGAAATAGCAGATATACGTCATGTATGTGACTAAATTCTTAAGCCAATAAGGGCAAAGTTGTGTCGTAATGGAGGCGGATCCAGTTTGTGCAGCCGGTTAAAGACACTACGGGCATGTAAATGGAGAACGAAATTATAGTTATAATTCGGCGTGTTCGCGAAAACGACTTCATTTATTTTCTTATTGATTTATCGACAGACCATCATACTTTTTAGACGTTATAATAACAACACTCTATTGATCCCCAAAGAGAGAAATTCTCTCCTTGCCTGCCCCCTCTTACTGTCCATGATACACAAGCACATATGTAGAAAAACGTCAGCTTGGAAGCCAAGGCTGGACTTAACCTACTCTATTCTGGTATTCTGTTCTCCCAAGTAAGGCATCCCAAGTTCGAATCCAACTTCCGACAAAAGTTCTTCAATCGCTACAGCACAATTTGAGCCACTGATCGGCTTTAATTGCTTTGTTTTATTTTTGCGTTTCAGGCAAAACTACATAACACTTAAAGACACTACGGGCATGTAAATGGAGAACGAAATTATAGTTATAGCGAATCTCCTACACACAATACCAAGGTTACCGAACTTTGGTCAGCTGGCCGGAGTGAGACGTTCAATTCCCGTAAGATTTCTTTGCGCCAGCCTGAGAGTCTGAAAACACGTCACACCAGATGCATGAGAGATGGAAACCTGGGATATTCAGTCGAATCAGATCAAATATGATGCTAAGTTAGTACTAAGTTAAAATATGTTCCGCACTTGTAACATGCACCCATGATTTGGAACAGCAGCATACCTGTCAAGGTTTGGATTTGAAAATAAAGGAAATTTTCCGGCACCCGCCGTGAGCCATCCGCAACCAGGCTCCAGTATCCCTTACATTTTAAGACAGGAAATATAAAATAATATAAATTATATAAAATATAATATAAATATAAATATAAATATATAAAATATATTTTTGGCCACAACCGGGATTCGAACCCCGGTGTCCCGTGTGAAAGGCGGCGATCTTACCACTACACTATCCAGCAACTATATAATATAATATATATATATATATTATAAAATAAATGAAGTCGTTTTCGCGAACACGCGAACAGGGGCCGGACCGACTGTAGGGGGCGTGGCCAGAGACAGCCTGCTGACCATATATTTTATATATTTATATTTATATTTATATTATATTTTATATAATTTATATTATTTTATATTTCCTGTCTTAAAATGTAAGGGATACTGGAGCCTGGTTGCGGTGGTGGGATGGCTCACGGCGGGTGCCGGAAAATTTCCTTTATTTTCAAATCCAAACCTTGACAGGTATGCTGCTGTTCCAAATCATGGGTGCATGTTACAAGTGCGGAACATATTTTAACTTAGTACTAACTTAGCATCATATTTGATCTGATTCGACTGAATATCCCAGGTTTCCATCTCTCATGCATCTGGTGTGACGGGAACGAGAAAGGAGAAAGCAGAGAACAAGAACAAGATTTGTAAATGGGACCCCCGGCATGAAAAATAGAATAGTTCTCGTCATTAGTGAACATGTGTCTCGTCATTGTGTATCATGGACAGTAAGAGGGGGTTGTTATTATAACGTCTAAAAAGTCTGTCGATAAATCAATAAGAAAATAAATGTGATTTGAAAATAAAGGAAATTTTCCGGCACCCGCCGTGAGCCATCCCACCACCGCAACCAGGCTCCAGTATCCCTTACATTTTAAGACAGGAAATATAAAATAATATAAATTATATAAAATATAATATAAATATAAATATAAATATATAAAATATATAAAATATATTTTTAGCCACAACCGGGATTCGAACCCCGGTCTCCCGTGTGAAAGGCGGCGATCTTACCACTACACTATCCAGCAACTATATAATATAAGGGAGATTTACGGGAAAATACTAATACGGGAGGACGGCGGGAAAGAGAAGTAAAATACGGTAGTTTCCCGGCCAAAACGGGAGACTTGACAGCTATGGCTGTCTCTGGCCACGCCCCCTACAGTCGGTCCGGCCCCTGTTCGCGTGTTCGCGAAAACGACTTCATTTATTTTCTTATTGATTTATCGACAGACTTTTTAGACGTTATAATAACAACACTCTATTGATCCCCCTCTTACTGTCCATGATACACAATGACGAGACATGGCCAGAGACAGCCTGCTGACCATCAAAAGAAAACAACTGGATGTGCATGTCAGGTATTGGGTGAATTATGAGAATGGCTCTCGAGTGCAGTCCTGGTTCTGGGATCACAGTACATGAGCCACTCCACCGCTGAAGACTTACTGGAGAAGTTTAAGGTAAGCCATTCAATAACATTTAAACTCATTAACGAACCCATGATTTTTAAATATCCATGGTTTATCTTTACATGTGTTTAAATGGGAGAACCATATTTATTGGTAAGCATATTTTAAAGATTTTATTGCTGCTTCATGGCTTTTGCTGCAAAAAAAATAGTTCATTGAGGAAATAGAATGTTTAAGTGTTGTGTAGCAACATGTACAGCTGTTGTACAGGCAAAAACTCTGGCTCAGTCCAAAGGAGGTGGATATAGGAATGGCTGTCATCAAGGTGGGACTTCTGTGAATTCACTGGTATCTTTACATACAAATGTATCAAACAATTGTGAAGTAAAAAATATGTGAATAACATGGAGTTTGAGCTGGTTTGATATGTACAGCTGAGGTAGTGTTAACCTTGGGCTGAGTGTGCAGAAAGATTCTGGAAATTTGACAAACCATCTTTTTGTCAGAGACAGTCAGGAGCCAAAGGCAGTGGAAGTGACCTTGGTGTCCTTCAGATTAAAAAAAATTGCCAGATTGTGCTCTCAAAAATGTGCAAAAAGGCCTTGGATAAATGCCCTCTGAAGTACTCGATTGTACATGAGATGACGTGCTTGGACCCAAACAAAATGCACACCAGCCAGATAACTGCCAGCAGAAAAGGAGAAATCTCATGCAGAAGTTTGCGCAGGAGAATCGGTTGGCAGGCAGGATATCTGCTGGTAAATCATAGGATAAGAATAGGATAGTTCAGAATATTATTTTTAAATTATGCTTTTCTTTTTTCACATCTAACTGAATCAGGGACGGATTACAAACCGGGTTAGCGGGGCCGCTGCCCAGGGGCCCTTGGGGTGCAGGGGGCCCGTGGGCCCCAAGCCCAAAACAATTTGCAACGCTTATCAGCAATGTATTTTCGTTTGTCTATTTTAGAGGGCCTACATTCTTTGATCCTCTGCCTACAAGGTCCCCTGACCCTATAGGGAGGGTGTTTGGCTGCCAAGGGCCCTTGACTTGTGGTGGTTGTGGTGGTGGTGCAGGTGGTGGTGGTGGGGGGGGGCCTCGCGAACGTTTTACCCAGGGGCCCACACAACCCATAATCCGTCCCTGAACTGAATAGTGTTAACACGTAGATTTTAGCAGTATTTAGAAGACCGACTCTTGGTGTTTGAAAAGAAGCATCAGCCCAGTTATATTTTCTTTGATGAGCCTAGAGATATCTCAAGATTAAATTAAAATGATTGCACATTTATGGTATCATAGGAAAATTGGGTTATAAATCACTTTCCTATTCTACATGTGATTCTGTGTATTGACATTGTTGATCTGCATCTAATCTACTGTAATTAATGTAATTACAGGTGATGCAATATCCCAGCAGTCTGATAATCACCTGCACAATGAGGCAAAAGGCTTGGATTTTATATCCTTCATTCCTTCAGCACCATCCAAAGTTGATGTCTTTTTACATCAAAAAGTTAGTGGGCCTTATCCTGACCTCTGGATGTTCTGCAAGAACTTGCTGCTGCTGTCCTATGGGCAAGCCGAAGTGGAACGAATAGAGGTGGAGACCTGCAACTTATCAGAGGAAACAGTTGTTGCACAGAGGCTTATATGCGACCATGTCAGAGTGTGTGGGGGAGCAACCAAAGCGCCTCTGACCAAAGGTGAAAGATGAGCGAAAAGCAAAAAAGAAAACTTGAGGAACTCAAGAGGAAGAGAGTCTCACTGGAAAGTGTATGTGAGAGTTTACAAAAGGATGCTGAGCACATGGCAGAGGAAGCAGAGAGTGCTGCTGGAACCAAAAGGGCAACATTACTTACCAAGTCCAATACTCTGAGCCGACGAGCGAAGGAGGAGAAAGAGCAGTTGGTGGTCTTAAATGCAGATACTGAAGAATAGGCTACTGAACTGTGACTCCTAACACATCAAGAGTGAATCGGTGGAAACAAAAATATTTAGGTTCTTTGCATTTTTGGAGTATTTTACTTTCTGTGCCTGTTTGTACATTGTTCACAGCCATAATACTTTATAATTACAAGGTAGTTTTATGTTAGAGCTCTTGCTCCAATAAATATGTGCCTTGTAATTAACTAAATTCTAGGCTATTCAGTTTTTTTTGCCCTCGTGATGGTCGTGGGTTGTGAAAAAAGCCTTCTTCTTAGGGGTACCGCTGGGGCCAGCCGGGCGTATGTCGTGGCTTCAGTGAGTACTTATGTTTGTCATGCTGCCTGTGTACTTTATAGCGGCACAACATATTTCTGCAAATTGCATGCGTCAAATTGTCTGTCTCTCTTAAAAAATATGAAGTGTCACCAAAATTTTAAACGGGGAATCAATCTCAATGAAAAATATTCGTCAAGTAACGTTTCTAAAATAATATAGACATACTAATAATTGTATATTAATAAATCGGATGAACGATGCATCCCAAATTGTATCCGCTGCGCACTTCTTAATCAGGGCAATCGCATCGTGGAGGTTTCTGCAGACGCCCAAAAAGACTTACTTAAGAAAACTGTTGCATGATAATTTGTACCATTTTCAAGGGTGGGGGGCGTGCAGTAGATGCCCCCTTTATTTTTGTGCTTCTGCCGTTCAAACCGAGCAGCACTGAGTTTGTCATGGCACCTGACGCCAAATCTACTGCTTAGCTGCTACAGACAGAACTATCTTCAAATCACCACTAGGGGGTGTCAATGCTGCAGCTTCGTTCTATGGTTGATCTTTTTCAAAGACAGTTTTTTTTCTCTCTCTCCACATAATCAACTTAACTGATTAGCGTGCTTTCATAGTAATGGTTTTTAATCCGTGTTAATCTTCTGAACAATGACTAGTAAAGGTTCTATGAGGTTGTCCTACTTACTATGGATTTTAAGTTTTTTATCAAGGTGTTAAAACGTACCACAGTTGCCAGTCCTGTGTTTTATGTCTAGCAATTTGTACAGTTTGCGTGTTCGCGAAAACGACTTCATTTATTTTATAATATATATATATATATATATATATTATGTTATATAGTTGCTGGATAGTGTAGTGGTAAGATCGCCGCCTTTCACACGGGAGACCGGGGTTCGAATCCCGGTTGTGGCCAGAAACAACTGCTATCACAACTAGAGATTGATGAGGTACAACACGATTGCTACGACAAGGGGGAGCCAGGACGACAGGTCAGGGGGGAGATATCATCATCCCCACATTCCGAGATTATATACATACATATATTATATACATACATACATATATACATATATATTAGTAGGCTGAATACAAGAGCAGCTGACCTGAGAAATAAGAAATAAGCTAAGCTGGAAACCTGGACCCTCCGAAGTACCCTCCGAAGTACCCAGTACCCTCAGAAGGTCTACTAGAAGATGTACGTAGAAGACTACTACAGATCAGCTGATCTACACCACAGCAACAGTGATCCTGGAGCCGGACCGTCTTTGAAGACTCCGTAAATCTCCGTATAATAATATATATCTACGGGAACGAGAAAGGAGAAAGATAAAAATAATTTAATAATTTAATAATAAGAGAAAAATAGAATAGTTCTCGTCATTAGTGAACGTGTGTATCGTGGACAGTAATCAATAGAGTGTTGTTATTATAACGTCTAAAAAGTCTGTCGATAAATCAATAAGAAAATAAATGAAGTCGTTTTCGCGAACAGGGGCCAGACCTTATTGGGCGTGGCCAGAGACAGCCTGCTGACCATATATTTATATTTATATTATATTTTATATAATTTATATTATTTTATATTTCCTGTCTTAAAATGTAAGGGATACTGGAGCCTGGTTGCGGTGGTGGGATGGCTCACGGCGGGTGCCGGAAAATTTCCTTTATTTTCAAATCCAAACCTTGACAGGTATGCTGCTGTTCCAAATCATGGGTGCATGTTACAAGTGCGGAACATATTTTAACTTAGTACTAACTTAGCATCATATTTGATCTGATTCGACTGAATATCCCAGGTTTCCATCTCTCATGCATCTGGTGTGACGGGAACGAGAAAGGAGAAAGCAGAGAACAAGAACAAGATTTGTAAATGGGACCCCCGGCATGAAAAATAGAATAGTTCTCGTCATTAGTGAACATGTGTCTCGTCATTGTGTATCATGGACAGTAAGAGGGGGATCAATAGAGTGTTGTTATTATAACGTCTAAAAAGTCTGTCGATAAATCAATAAGAAAATAAATGTGATTTGAAAATAAAGGAAATTTTCCGGCACCCGCCGTGAGCCATCCCACCACCGCAACCAGGCTCCAGTATCCCTTACATTTTAAGACAGGAAATATAAAATAATATAAATTATATAAAATATAATATAAATATAAATATAAATATATAAAATATATAAAATATATTTTTGGCCACAACCGGGATTCGAACCCCGGTCTCCCGTGTGAAAGGCGGCGATCTTACCACTACACTATCCAGCAACTATATAATATAAGGGAGATTTACGGGAAAATACTAATACGGGAGGACGGCGGGAAAGAGAAGTAAAATACGGTAGTTTCCCGGCCAAAACGGGAGACTTGACAGCTATGGCTGTCTCTGGCCACGCCCCCTACAGTCGGTCCGGCCCCTGTTCGCGTGTTCGCGAAAACGACTTCATTTATTTTCTTATTGATTTATCGACAGACTTTTTAGACGTTATAATAACAACACTCTATTGATCCCCCTCTTACTGTCCATGATACACAATGACGAGACATGGCCAGAGACAGCCTGCTGACCATCAAAAGAAAACAACTGGATGTGCATGTCAGGTATTGGGTGAATTATGAGAATGGCTCTCGAGTGCAGTCCTGGTTCTGGGATCACAGTACATGAGCCACTCCACCGCTGAAGACTTACTGGAGAAGTTTAAGGTAAGCCATTCAATAACATTTAAACTCATTAACGAACCCATGATTTTTAAATATCCATGGTTTATCTTTACATGTGTTTAAATGGGAGAACCATATTTATTGGTAAGCATATTTTAAAGATTTTATTGCTGCTTCATGGCTTTTGCTGCAAAAAAAATAGTTCATTGAGGAAATAGAATGTTTAAGTGTTGTGTAGCAACATGTACAGCTGTTGTACAGGCAAAAACTCTGGCTCAGTCCAAAGGAGGTGGATATAGGAATGGCTGTCATCAAGGTGGGACTTCTGTGAATTCACTGGTATCTTTACATACAAATGTATCAAACAATTGTGAAGTAAAAAATATGTGAATAACATGGAGTTTGAGCTGGTTTGATATGTACAGCTGAGGTAGTGTTAACCTTGGGCTGAGTGTGCAGAAAGATTCTGGAAATTTGACAAACCATCTTTTTGTCAGAGACAGTCAGGAGCCAAAGGCAGTGGAAGTGACCTTGGTGTCCTTCAGATTAAAAAAAATTGCCAGATTGTGCTCTCAAAAATGTGCAAAAAGGCCTTGGATAAATGCCCTCTGAAGTACTCGATTGTACATGAGATGACGTGCTTGGACCCAAACAAAATGCACACCAGCCAGATAACTGCCAGCAGAAAAGGAGAAATCTCATGCAGAAGTTTGCGCAGGAGAATCGGTTGGCAGGCAGGATATCTGCTGGTAAATCATAGGATAAGAATAGGATAGTTCAGAATATTATTTTTAAATTATGCTTTTCTTTTTTCACATCTAACTGAATCAGGGACGGATTACAAACCGGGTTAGCGGGGCCGCTGCCCAGGGGCCCTTGGGGTGCAGGGGGCCCGTGGGCCCCAAGCCCAAAACAATTTGCAACGCTTATCAGCAATGTATTTTCGTTTGTCTATTTTAGAGGGCCTACATTCTTTGATCCTCTGCCTACAAGGTCCCCTGACCCTATAGGGAGGGTGTTTGGCTGCCAAGGGCCCTTGACTTGTGGTGGTTGTGGTGGTGGTGCAGGTGGTGGTGGTGGGGGGGGGCCTCGCGAACGTTTTACCCAGGGGCCCACACAACCCATAATCCGTCCCTGAACTGAATAGTGTTAACACGTAGATTTTAGCAGTATTTAGAAGACCGACTCTTGGTGTTTGAAAAGAAGCATCAGCCCAGTTATATTTTCTTTGATGAGCCTAGAGATATCTCAAGATTAAATTAAAATGATTGCACATTTATGGTATCATAGGAAAATTGGGTTATAAATCACTTTCCTATTCTACATGTGATTCTGTGTATTGACATTGTTGATCTGCATCTAATCTACTGTAATTAATGTAATTACAGGTGATGCAATATCCCAGCAGTCTGATAATCACCTGCACAATGAGGCAAAAGGCTTGGATTTTATATCCTTCATTCCTTCAGCACCATCCAAAGTTGATGTCTTTTTACATCAAAAAGTTAGTGGGCCTTATCCTGACCTCTGGATGTTCTGCAAGAACTTGCTGCTGCTGTCCTATGGGCAAGCCGAAGTGGAACGAATAGAGGTGGAGACCTGCAACTTATCAGAGGAAACAGTTGTTGCACAGAGGCTTATATGCGACCATGTCAGAGTGTGTGGGGGAGCAACCAAAGCGCCTCTGACCAAAGGTGAAAGATGAGCGAAAAGCAAAAAAGAAAACTTGAGGAACTCAAGAGGAAGAGAGTCTCACTGGAAAGTGTATGTGAGAGTTTACAAAAGGATGCTGAGCACATGGCAGAGGAAGCAGAGAGTGCTGCTGGAACCAAAAGGGCAACATTACTTACCAAGTCCAATACTCTGAGCCGACGAGCGAAGGAGGAGAAAGAGCAGTTGGTGGTCTTAAATGCAGATACTGAAGAATAGGCTACTGAACTGTGACTCCTAACACATCAAGAGTGAATCGGTGGAAACTAAAATATTTAGGTTCTTTGCATTTTTGGAGTATTTTACTTTCTGTGCCTGTTTGTACATTGTTCACAGCCATAATACTTTATAATTACAAGGTAGTTTTATGTTAGAGCTCTTGCTCCAATAAATATGTGCCTTGTAATTAACTAAATTCTAGGCTATTCAGTTTTTTTTGCCCTCGTGATGGTCGTGGGTTGTGAAAAAAGCCTTCTTCTTAGGGGTACCGCTGGGGCCAGCCGGGCGTATGTCGTGGCTTCAGTGAGTACTTATGTTTGTCATGCTGCCTGTGTACTTTATAGCGGCACAACATATTTCTGCAAATTGCATGCGTCAAATTGTCTGTCTCTCTTAAAAAATATGAAGTGTCACCAAAATTTTAAACGGGGAATCAATCTCAATGAAAAATATTCGTCAAGTAACGTTTCTAAAATAATATAGACATACTAATAATTATATATTAATAAATCGGATGAACGATGCATCCCAAATTGTATCCGCTGCGCACTTCTTAATCAGGGCAATCGCATCGTGGAGGTTTCTGCAGACGCCCAAAAAGACTTACTTAAGAAAACTGTTGCATGATAATTTGTACCATTTTCAAGGGTGGGGGGCGTGCAGTAGATGCCCCCTTTATTTTTGTGCTTCTGCCGTTCAAACCGAGCAGCACTGAGTTTGTCATGGCACCTGACGCCAAATCTACTGCTTAGCTGCTACAGACAGAACTATCTTCAAATCACCACTAGGGGGTGTCAATGCTGCAGCTTCGTTCTATGGTTGATCTTTTTCAAAGACAGTTTTTTTTCTCTCTCTCCACATAATCAACTTAACTGATTAGCGTGCTTTCATAGTAATGGTTTTTAATCCGTGTTAATCTTCTGAACAATGACTAGTAAAGGTTCTATGAGGTTGTCCTACTTACTATGGATTTTAAGTTTTTTATCAAGGTGTTAAAACGTACCACAGTTGCCAGTCCTGTGTTTTATGTCTAGCAATTTGTACAGTTTGCGTGTTCGCGAAAACGACTTCATTTATTTTATAATATATATATATATATTATATTATATAGTTGCTGGATAGTGTAGTGGTAAGATCGCCGCCTTTCACACGGGAGACCGGGGTTCAACTGCTATCACAACTAGAGATTGATGAGGTACAACACGATTGCTACGACAAGGGGGAGCCAGGACGACAGGTCAGGGGGGAGATATCATCATCCCCACATTCCGAGATTATATACATACATATATTATATACATACATACATATATACATATATATTAGTAGGCTGAATACAAGAGCAGCTGACCTGAGAAATAAGAAATAAGCTAAGCTGGAAACCTGGACCCTCCGAATGCGTGAAGTACCCTCAGAAGGTCTACTAGAAGATGTACGTAGAAGACTACTACAGATCAGCTGATCTACACCACAGCAACAGTGATCCTGGAGCCGGACCGTCTTTGAAGACTCCGTAAATCTCCGTATAATAATATATATCTACGGGAACGAGAAAGGAGAAAGATAAAAATAATTTAATAATTTAATAATAAGAGAAAAATAGAATAGTTCTCGTCATTAGTGAACGTGTGTATCGTGGACAGTAATCAATAGAGTGTTGTTATTATAACGTCTAAAAAGTCTGTCGATAAATCAATAAGAAAATAAATGAAGTCGTTTTCGCGAACAGGGGCCGGACCGACTGTAGGGGGCGTGGCCAGAGACAGCCTGCTGACCATATATTTTATATATTTATATTTATATTATATTTTATATAATTTATATTATTTTATATTTCCTGTCTTAAAATGTAAGGGATACTGGAGCCTGGTTGCGGTGGTGGGATGGCTCACGGCGGGTGCCGGAAAATTTCCTTTATTTTCAAATCCAAACCTTGACAGGTATGCTGCTGTTCCAAATCATGGGTGCATGTTACAAGTGCGGAACATATTTTAACTTAGTACTAACTTAGCATCATATTTGATCTGATTCGACTGAATATCCCAGGTTTCCATCTCTCATGCATCTGGTGTGACGGGAACGAGAAAGGAGAAAGCAGAGAACAAGAACAAGATTTGTAAATGGGACCCCCGGCATGAAAAATAGAATAGTTCTCGTCATTAGTGAACATGTGTCTCGTCATTGTGTATCATGGACAGTAAGAGGGGGATCAATAGAGTGTTGTTATTATAACGTCTAAAAAGTCTGTCGATAAATCAATAAGAAAATAAATGTGATTTGAAAATAAAGGAAATTTTCCGGCACCCGCCGTGAGCCATCCCACCACCGCAACCAGGCTCCAGTATCCCTTACATTTTAAGACAGGAAATATAAAATAATATAAATTATATAAAATATAATATAAATATAAATATAAATATATAAAATATATAAAATATATTTTTGGCCACAACCGGGATTCGAACCCCGGTCTCCCGTGTGAAAGGCGGCGATCTTACCACTACACTATCCAGCAACTATATAATATAAGGGAGATTTACGGGAAAATACTAATACGGGAGGACGGCGGGAAAGAGAAGTAAAATACGGTAGTTTCCCGGCCAAAACGGGAGACTTGACAGCTATGGCTGTCTCTGGCCACGCCCCCTACAGTCGGTCCGGCCCCTGTTCGCGTGTTCGCGAAAACGACTTCATTTATTTTCTTATTGATTTATCGACAGACTTTTTAGACGTTATAATAACAACACTCTATTGATCCCCCTCTTACTGTCCATGATACACAATGACGAGACATGGCCAGAGACAGCCTGCTGACCATCAAAAGAAAACAACTGGATGTGCATGTCAGGTATTGGGTGAATTATGAGAATGGCTCTCGAGTGCAGTCCTGGTTCTGGGATCACAGTACATGAGCCACTCCACCGCTGAAGACTTACTGGAGAAGTTTAAGGTAAGCCATTCAATAACATTTAAACTCATTAACGAACCCATGATTTTTAAATATCCATGGTTTATCTTTACATGTGTTTAAATGGGAGAACCATATTTATTGGTAAGCATATTTTAAAGATTTTATTGCTGCTTCATGGCTTTTGCTGCAAAAAAAATAGTTCATTGAGGAAATAGAATGTTTAAGTGTTGTGTAGCAACATGTACAGCTGTTGTACAGGCAAAAACTCTGGCTCAGTCCAAAGGAGGTGGATATAGGAATGGCTGTCATCAAGGTGGGACTTCTGTGAATTCACTGGTATCTTTACATACAAATGTATCAAACAATTGTGAAGTAAAAAATATGTGAATAACATGGAGTTTGAGCTGGTTTGATATGTACAGCTGAGGTAGTGTTAACCTTGGGCTGAGTGTGCAGAAAGATTCTGGAAATTTGACAAACCATCTTTTTGTCAGAGACAGTCAGGAGCCAAAGGCAGTGGAAGTGACCTTGGTGTCCTTCAGATTAAAAAAAATTGCCAGATTGTGCTCTCAAAAATGTGCAAAAAGGCCTTGGATAAATGCCCTCTGAAGTACTCGATTGTACATGAGATGACGTGCTTGGACCCAAACAAAATGCACACCAGCCAGATAACTGCCAGCAGAAAAGGAGAAATCTCATGCAGAAGTTTGCGCAGGAGAATCGGTTGGCAGGCAGGATATCTGCTGGTAAATCATAGGATAAGAATAGGATAGTTCAGAATATTATTTTTAAATTATGCTTTTCTTTTTTCACATCTAACTGAATCAGGGACGGATTACAAACCGGGTTAGCGGGGCCGCTGCCCAGGGGCCCTTGGGGTGCAGGGGGCCCGTGGGCCCCAAGCCCAAAACAATTTGCAACGCTTATCAGCAATGTATTTTCGTTTGTCTATTTTAGAGGGCCTACATTCTTTGATCCTCTGCCTACAAGGTCCCCTGACCCTATAGGGAGGGTGTTTGGCTGCCAAGGGCCCTTGACTTGTGGTGGTTGTGGTGGTGGTGCAGGTGGTGGTGGTGGGGGGGGGCCTCGCGAACGTTTTACCCAGGGGCCCACACAACCCATAATCCGTCCCTGAACTGAATAGTGTTAACACGTAGATTTTAGCAGTATTTAGAAGACCGACTCTTGGTGTTTGAAAAGAAGCATCAGCCCAGTTATATTTTCTTTGATGAGCCTAGAGATATCTCAAGATTAAATTAAAATGATTGCACATTTATGGTATCATAGGAAAATTGGGTTATAAATCACTTTCCTATTCTACATGTGATTCTGTGTATTGACATTGTTGATCTGCATCTAATCTACTGTAATTAATGTAATTACAGGTGATGCAATATCCCAGCAGTCTGATAATCACCTGCACAATGAGGCAAAAGGCTTGGATTTTATATCCTTCATTCCTTCAGCACCATCCAAAGTTGATGTCTTTTTACATCAAAAAGTTAGTGGGCCTTATCCTGACCTCTGGATGTTCTGCAAGAACTTGCTGCTGCTGTCCTATGGGCAAGCCGAAGTGGAACGAATAGAGGTGGAGACCTGCAACTTATCAGAGGAAACAGTTGTTGCACAGAGGCTTATATGCGACCATGTCAGAGTGTGTGGGGGAGCAACCAAAGCGCCTCTGACCAAAGGTGAAAGATGAGCGAAAAGCAAAAAAGAAAACTTGAGGAACTCAAGAGGAAGAGAGTCTCACTGGAAAGTGTATGTGAGAGTTTACAAAAGGATGCTGAGCACATGGCAGAGGAAGCAGAGAGTGCTGCTGGAACCAAAAGGGCAACATTACTTACCAAGTCCAATACTCTGAGCCGACGAGCGAAGGAGGAGAAAGAGCAGTTGGTGGTCTTAAATGCAGATACTGAAGAATAGGCTACTGAACTGTGACTCCTAACACATCAAGAGTGAATCGGTGGAAACAAAAATATTTAGGTTCTTTGCATTTTTGGAGTATTTTACTTTCTGTGCCTGTTTGTACATTGTTCACAGCCATAATACTTTATAATTACAAGGTAGTTTTATGTTAGAGCTCTTGCTCCAATAAATATGTGCCTTGTAATTAACTAAATTCTAGGCTATTCAGTTTTTTTTGCCCTCGTGATGGTCGTGGGTTGTGAAAAAAGCCTTCTTCTTAGGGGTACCGCTGGGGCCAGCCGGGCGTATGTCGTGGCTTCAGTGAGTACTTATGTTTGTCATGCTGCCTGTGTACTTTATAGCGGCACAACATATTTCTGCAAATTGCATGCGTCAAATTGTCTGTCTCTCTTAAAAAATATGAAGTGTCACCAAAATTTTAAACGGGGAATCAATCTCAATGAAAAATATTCGTCAAGTAACGTTTCTAAAATAATATAGACATACTAATAATTATATATTAATAAATCGGATGAACGATGCATCCCAAATTGTATCCGCTGCGCACTTCTTAATCAGGGCAATCGCATCGTGGAGGTTTCTGCAGACGCCCAAAAAGACTTACTTAAGAAAACTGTTGCATGATAATTTGTACCATTTTCAAGGGTGGGGGGCGTGCAGTAGATGCCCCCTTTATTTTTGTGCTTCTGCCGTTCAAACCGAGCAGCACTGAGTTTGTCATGGCACCTGACGCCAAATCTACTGCTTAGCTGCTACAGACAGAACTATCTTCAAATCACCACTAGGGGGTGTCAATGCTGCAGCTTCGTTCTATGGTTGATCTTTTTCAAAGACAGTTTTTTTTCTCTCTCTCCACATAATCAACTTAACTGATTAGCGTGCTTTCATAGTAATGGTTTTTAATCCGTGTTAATCTTCTGAACAATGACTAGTAAAGGTTCTATGAGGTTGTCCTACTTACTATGGATTTTAAGTTTTTTATCAAGGTGTTAAAACGTACCACAGTTGCCAGTCCTGTGTTTTATGTCTAGCAATTTGTACAGTTTCTTCAGTATAAACACATGCCATGATCTGTGAGAATCTCCTCCAGAACTCTGCATTTCCTCAAGATCTTTTTGTAATATTGCATCATGGCACTGCTCAGAACAACACAGATGGTGCATAACAACACAAGGGAGTACAAGACAACATGGTGCAGAAACAGTGCGATACAAAGCAGGACAAAACTGGATGATACGTGGTCAGTGGTGGATAAAGTGCAGTAACAGCTGTACAGTGCAGCTGCCGTGGAAATGACTGTTACAGGGGATGCAAAAGCTGCAGGTTTGAATTGTTTGGCGAATGAAGCTGTTCATGAATCTGCTAGTCAGTGTTTGTGGATGGTGGTCAGAGTCCTGGATTATAGACTGAACCTTGTTACTGTGGCAGTTAAAGTACAGCTGGTCAATGGAGGGCAGTTCAGTGCGAATGATGTTCTTAACAGACTTCGCAATGTACTGCCTTCCTGTCATGTGGCTCCACCATACCATAGTACTACTGTAAGAACTAGGGATGTAACGATACATTCAACTCACCATTTGATACGATTCACGATTCTGAGTTCACGATACAATTTTCTCATTTTTTGCAGAATGAGCTGCAGACAAATATATTCAAAAATATTCTTATATTTATCTTTCTGAACTGTTGACACTGTTGTGAACAGTGCAACTGAATTTGAATAAAATACTGTTGAAAAAAATCCCAAATCAAAATAAGTAAATAAAAAAAAATAAATCAAATAAATAAGCTAAGGTTTGCATGTGCAGGTTTTTAGCGTGCTTTGCCCTTTTAATAATCTTCACTCAGCTCACGGTGGTGCCAGTGGACCTGTTTGTGTATGTTATCAGTCTATTACAATGTTTGCATGCAGTTTATGTCTTGTCTGTGCTTTTCTCGCTGTTTCCTCCTCGTTTGTGATTACCGGAAAGCTAATATGCTGCCACACCGCCAATTGAAGATCGGGCGGTGCGTCCATCCATCCATTTTCTGAAACCACTTAATCCCAACTGGGATCGCGGGGGAGACCGGAGCCTATCCCGGGAACAAGGGGCGCAGACAGGAACCAAGCCCAGGCAGTCACCTACACACCGCAGGTCGCACACACTCACACAACTACAGGGCCAATTTAGACTCACCAGTCAACCTATCCTGCATGCTTTTGGACCGTGGGAGGAACCTGGAGTCCCCGGCGAAAACGGGGAGAGCATGCGAACTCCACACAGAAAGGGCCCTGGACCGAAGCCAGCACTAACCACTGTGCCGTCCTCAGTTTCAAATTCATTCATCATCTCGCGTTCGCTCAAAACCAAAAACTGACGTACGATGTCGACGTGATACGCAGTGACATCTGACGTCAAACTCACATTGTGAAATCAAATGTAATATTACACCAGTTTTTCTGTTAAAGTACTGTGAAGTACTCCTACAATAGTGATTCATTTTCCACATCAGCCGGTTTAAATCTTCATGCATTTGCACCGATTTTTAACTGATTTGTGATTCATCATTACATGCCAGGGCCAGCAGCTCTGCATGGCTCGACCCTCATAAACATTCTCCACACATGCTGTTCAGGCAGTGGCCACAGAAATTCCCCCAGTGAACTTTATGCTTTCTGTCGGAGAGTATGCTGTGTTCTGGCCTTAAACCCTGCATACTACTTTGCAGACTTTGATCCTCTTAACAACAATTGGCATTTCTGGTGGCTGAATATCCATCCATCCGTCATCCAACTGCATGCTTAAAAGCTGTGAATAATAGTAATAATTCTTAAAATTGCAACTATCTAGAATTTCAGCCTAGTTACTCAGCTAAATTACTATTTAAACCTAGAATAATTTCTATAAGGGGCGGCATGGTGGTGCAGTGGTTAGCACTGTCGCCTCACACCTCTGGGACCCGGGTTCTTGTCTCCGCCTGGGTCACATGTGTGTGGAGTTTGCATGTTCTCCCCATGTCGTTGTGGGGTTTCCTCTGGGTACTCCGGTTTCCCCCCACAGTCCAAAAACATGCTGGGGCTAATTGGAGTTGCTGAATTGCCCGTAGGTGTGTGTGTGTGAGTGGATGGTGTGTGAGTGTGCCCTGCGATGGGCTGGCCCCCCATCCTGGGTTGTTCCCTGCCTCGTGCCCATTGATTCTGGGATAGGCTCCGGACCCCCCGCGACCCAATAGGATAAGCGGTTTGGAAAATGGATGGATGGATAATTTCTATATGTGTGATAGAATCAAAAAATATTTTGTTTTACATATAAATCTTCACAAGGTGTATTACACATGGTATTCCCCAGACACCGCCACCCCAACAGATGCTTTGTTTGTTAAGACAATAGCTCAGAAAGTGGTTGATCGATCTTTTGCAGCTTTTACCAAGGTTTGTACAAGCCAAAATTAAATTTTGAAACGGATCCCTGCCACACCCTGCCCTCCTGAACCTCCCGTTTCCTCCCTAGTGTGGTATAACGTGCCATGCCTGTTCCGCGTTTGTTTTACCTCTCCTTCCTGCCCTTGTGTTACTCATTTCAGGTGCCTCTAGTTTGCTCCCTGCTTAGCCTTGTATAAATGTGCTTCTCAGTCCTGCCTTTAATGTTGCTGCTGCTGTTTGCCTGTGTGTTCTTCCCTGCTTATGATTCCCCCGTGATCCAGTTGTGATCCAGTTGTCTTCATATCATGTATTCACATTCCTCAGCTGAGAGTGAACAAAGTTCTGTGGAAAGTATCTGACTACAGATAGACTTTCACCCAGTTCTCTGCGGGAGCTCTGATTACAGAGTGACTCCCCGACTACTTCTGAAGCCCTTCCTTAAGTATCCAGACCAGGTGATGGCATGTTTCTGAAGACTGACTAATTTCGGTCAATGGTTAATTTTAGGGGCATTGCTGACCTTGGTTCTCAAGTCCCCAGCCAATCAGATCACTTTAGGGGGTGGTTGTAATTCCCTTGTTCTACCATGAGAGAATCTCTCTCAGTTTGGTGGGTTGAGCCGAAGTTTCTGTATTTCTCTTAGGAAAAGCTATACTGCCTTAAATCTGAGAGTATAATACTCCTCGTCTCATGCCTATTCAAACGAGACCAAACATGCGTGTATTTGTCCCTAACATCTATGTGTGCTGAGTTATCCTGTTTATAGTGGAAAAGGTGTCTGTGTCTGGAGGCTGACAGCTGTTGTTGCTGTGGATTGATTGTGGAACTCTGGTCACTCCGGGGGTGAAAGGTCTTGCTTTTTCTGTGCTGCTCCAGTTATTCCTATCCAGTCTCTCAGGAGCCGGCAGGCCTTTGCCTTCCTTAAAAGGGGTGGTTTGACGAGTTGAGTCCAGTCTTGCCTGGGCCAGCGGAGCTCTGAAATAGACTGATGCAGGCTGATCAGAGTTGGGGCCTGCAGGACCTATAAGTTTTATGTCCTTACAGAATGTAAGTGGCATCATACTAAACTAGTGGTGTTCGAACTAGCATGGAAAGAGGCTATGGGTAGCTACAAAAAGGCTCTTAGTGCCGCCAAATCATCTAGTATCTATCAGAACTAATTGAAATAAACAAAAATAATCCTAGATTCCTATTTACTATGGTGTCCAAGCTGACTAATAACCAGACCACTGGTTATTTTCCAGTGACGACTTTATGAAACTTTTTGACCAAAAATATGCTCAATTAAACAGAACATTTTGAATATTGAATATTGGTTAACCAGTCAGAACTGATGTACTTAATTTTATCTTCAAATTCATCTACTTGTATGCTAGACCCTGTTCCATCAAAATTATTCAGCGATGCTCCCAGCATTGATTGAACCGCTACTAGCAATAGTTAAACTAAAACATATAATCATATTACCCCAATTTTATCTTCACTGCACTGGCTGCCAGTTAGATTTCGTGTTGACTACAAAACACTGCTCTTAACCTATAAAGCTGTAAATGGTCTTGCACCGCAGTATGTGAGTGACCTCATTTGCGTTCCGAATCATACACTTAGATGACGAGATGGAGGTATTCTATCCGTACCCAGAATAAAGAACATTACCTTTGGGGGAAGAGCATTTGCTCATAAAGCACCACAGCTATGGAATAAACTTCCTATTAGTGTTCGGAACTCAGACACAATCTCTGCTTTTAAGTCAAGGCTTAAGATGTACCTCTTTCGCCAGTCTTTTGGATAGTTAAATCTTCTTTTCTAAGGTGAATGGGAAATCTGGAGGTTCATAGTTATTTGAGATTGAAGGGGAAAGGGGGGATTGGTGCTGTCGTCCTGCCACTCTCGCCGATCACTTAAGCTGTGGATGGGAGGTGGCTTGACGCCAAAACCTCTGTAAACCCTCATGCCTGTGCTTCCTTCCAGGTCACTCTTTTAGGCAGGCTGTCATAGTTGCTTTAGTCCTGCCGGTTAGGTGTAGGGCAATAACTCTTCTCCATCTTCTCTTTTTCGAGCTGATACCGAGCCGACTACACCGTGTGAACCCGCACCTGGACTCCTGGATATAACTACATGAAACCAACTGGGACTTTATAACTATATGAACTCTAATGAATGTCAATGTAAATGCAGTTTCATGCTCCTTGGTCGCCCAGAGGAGGATGGGGTCCCCTTCTGAGTCTAGGTTCCACTCAAGGTTTCTTCCTGCTAGAGGGAGTTTCCTTGCCACTGTCGCCTCAGGCTTGCTTGGTGGGGTTCTGGCCGGTTAAATGTAAAGTGCTTTGTGACAATGCATGTCGTTAAAAGCGCTATATAAATAAAATTGAATTGAATTGAAGTGCTTCCTCAGATTCATTTTTAAATGTTCTCCAGCTAATTTCCACTATGGCCACGAGTTCTAGTATTTTAAATTAATATTGAAATGGTCATTTGGCTGAACAGCATCCCGACCTGTTAGAATCTTATATACCTGGATCATGTCCCCCCATAGTCTCCTTTGCTTGAGGCTAAACAGATTCAGCTCAGCGAACCTCTCCTCATAAGACATTCCTCTAAGTGCAGGAATCATTCTAGTCATCCTACGTTGCACCTTTTCCAAGGCAGCAATGTCCTTCTGAAGGTATGGTGACCAAACCTGCACACAGTATTCTAGGTGGGATCTTACCAAGGAATTATATAATCGTAGCATCACTTCTCTTGACTTACATCTCTAGGTGTGTGGAGTTTAATCCAACATCCTTTTGCCTTTTTTTAATGCTTCCCCACACTGGCAAGAGTGGGACATGGAAGTATCAACATACACACCGAGATCTTTCTCGTAATCAGCTACCTTTATTTCAGTGGAACCCATAAAATATCTGTACTTTACTATATTTACTATATTTCTGCTCCCTGCATGGATTACCTTATATTTATCTATGTTAAATTTCATCTGCCACGTATGAGCCCAGTCGCTAATTAAATCCAGATCCTGTTGTAGCCTCTCTGGACATGAGACATGATCTAACATCAATCAGAAGATACCACACCAGCAGATAATGATTTCTGGAATAGTAAAGTTAAAGGTTGGCTAATAATACCCCTCATCTCTTTTAAAACTATAGATAAGATGCCATCAGGGCCTTGCGATTTATTTATTTTGAGCTTAGCTAGGCTTTGTACCACATCAGCCTCAGTTATACATATATTGGTCATAGACATCGTTGTATTTGTACTAAATGGTGGTAAGCTATTCTACTGTGAACAGCCATTGTAAAATAATCATTAAACTCATTTATATCAATTTCATTTTCAATTATAAGGCCCTTACTATCCTGCAAATGAGTGATTTTCAGCTTTTAGAGCTCTTTCGGAGTTAAAATATTGGAAGAAACTTTTAACGTCATCCTTATAACTGTTATTAACTAAACCTGTAGACTTAGATACTCCTGCTTTATTTTGAAATCATTAGTTAATTTCCATTTGTGGAAGAAAGCCCTTTTGCTCCTGACTTTATTCTTAATTTTCGTAGTAAACCACCTGTGACATCGCGTGCTGGACGAACAGGCAGGAAGCGAGGAATCAAGGATCCGGGAAACGGAGAGTCGGGAATGAGGGTTTATTGATGAAAACAGGTACCAACAGCGAGAGATTTCAATGACAGGACTGGGGAAACAGACTTGAATGTGGACTAAATACACAGGACTACTCAAACTGACAGAAAACAGCTGGTTACAATCGGGGCAGCACACATGGTTAATGAGGGGGCGTGGCACACACGAGGATCGTACAAGCAGGTCATGACACCAGCTTGGTTGCAGTTTCCTAGATTTAGTTTTTCTGGAAACGGGTATGAAGTTCTTTTGCACTTGCAACAATGTGCTTTTAAAAAATTCCCATGCCTCTTCCACAGTATTGCTATTTAACTCCATCCGATTTACAGTTTCTAGTTTCAGTCTCATACCATTGAATTACCCTTCCTAACATTGTATACTTTTGTTTTGGACTTGGTTGAAGACTCAGGCAGCAGGAGTTGCCCCAACGTTGGTATGTCCTTATCCATAAGGGGGAGTAAACGTTCTGGTTTCCCGACCTTATAGATGAAGGAGTTGGGGGATGTTGCCAGTGACCTGCCGGATTCCAGGCAGAACAGGCCTCGCTATGCCACAGCCCTTCAGAGACTGGGCCTTCCGTGCAGAACCTCTGCATCCAAATTAGACCAGTTGTTTAACAAAACCCTAAAATGGGGTTATTTTTGACATGGAACGGGACTTTGATTCAACAACCCATTACTTAGTTGCGGCAAGTACCCAATATCAAGTATAGCTGCAAAGAATCTGCCAGAGATTTTCAGAGAAGTTCCCCAGATGCATGGACTGGACTAAGGTGCGTCAGATTAAACAGGAGCCTGGTAAATTCTGTGAGCCCCACGCCAAGTGACTGATGGAAACATACTCCAGCTACAGTGAGATGGACCCTCCAGCGGACCGAGAGTGGGATTCCCTCTGGGAGCGACAACTCGTGCAGTTGCTGGTGGATGAGCTGCAAACAGACATCAAGAAGGACTTCCAACCTCACAATCATTTACCAAACCACTTCAGGTAACTTGTAAAGATGTAGGTATTGGAGTATTCACACATTCATTTGCAGTGTCCACCTCCTGTCCGGTAAATTTGGCAGGACAAAATTTGAATAACCTATAGGCCAGACTCATGAATGCGGCTGAACGAGTAAAGGTAGAACAGGTGGCCAATCCTGTTATACAGTCCTAGTAGATTGAGAACCACCTGATTGCAACTGTAGTTGGAATCAAGGGCTGAGCAGCATGGTGGCCTGGGGGACAATTATGAAAACACAGACCCACTGATATCCTTAAAACCCACAATCAAAAGAGGAGTCAGGATGGCCAGTGACATGTGCTGGCTAAATGGGGACAACAAAGAGAGAACAGAACAAGGCAGGGAGGGATTCTGACACAGGTGCCATGCTACTTTGTTTAAATATGCTGTAATGTTTTAGTGCAAGCCTTAGACAATGGAATCTCTGAATGACGCCGCAGTCTGGCTCTTTCTGAAGGTCCTATACTGTAACCGTCCTGAGAAGTTGTTTGCATGCACTTGCTGCCTTGACACTTGTTGATGTGCGTGTGCCCTGCTCGAGCAGTAAAGGGGAGATCACATGCAGAGCTGATTTTCTGTAGTTCCTTAGAATAAAAATAGAATATTCTCTTCAAATAGGAACACATGCTGCGTTTGATTATTTCACTCCAACTCGGACAAAAACGTCACGAAAAACATCACTTCCCATTAGAAACGCCTCTTTTATGACGTTAATGTCTGACAGAATCTTCTTGTCCGAGTTGCCCCTGTGACGTAATTTCAACATGGCGGCTTACACACTCAACATTAATTCTATTTTACAAATCCTTAAAAATGTTTATTTTGTTAAATTTATTATTATCCCATCCATCCATTTTCCAAACTGCTTATCCTACTGGGTCACGGGGGGTCCGGAGCCTATCCCGGAAGCAATGGGCACGAGGCTGGGAACAACCCAGGATGGGGGGCCAGCCCATCGCAGGGCACACTCACACACACCATGCACTCTCACATGCATTCCTACGGGCAATTTAGCAAGTCCAATTAGCCTCAGCATGTTTTTGGACTGTGGGGGGGAACCGGAGTACCCGGAGGAAACCCCACGACGACATGGGGAGAACATGCAAACTCCACACACATGTGACCCAGGCGGAGATTTGAACCTGGGTCCCAGAGGTGTGAGGCAACAGTGCTAACCAGTGCACGACCATACCGCCCATTTATTATTATTATTATTTATAATTATTAGTAATTATTAATGTAATTGCACGTGTTCGATTTAGAGAATACCATATTGTGACCGTAAACAGTATCCTAACATGCAATATCAGATTTTTACCAGACTTGTTAGTGTTTTTGGTTTGTTTGTAGTTTGTTTGCCTCTCGAAAAAAGAATATCGCTATGAATGTACTAAAATACTTTATAAAGCTTTTAATGTGGTTTGACTAGTTCCTGTTTCTTGTTTATTTGTCTGAAATAATAATCTTACTCCATAACTGCTAAAATATAAAGCAACAACACAGCAGCGTATTCATGGAGGCAGCCATGTTTGTTCCGAGTTGTGCTAGCTTGAACGGGAGATTGTTGGATGTGATGTCACCCAATTTGGAATTTCCAAGTTCCGAGAGAAAAACGAACGCACCACAAGACTCTGGCTGGAAATTTCTACAATAGAGCCATTTAGTTATTTCTAGAAAAATATTTAGAGCCAATGACCTGATGTCATTGTAACACAGGTCACTGTCCGTGGTGCTGAATTCTCTACTTGATGGGCTGGTGCTGAATGAATATGACAGCTGGCCAACATGTCTGTGTGCTTCCACTGACTGGCACCCAGACATATAATGACTTTTAACAATGAGGAGGGAAACGTCCAGACAGGAAATTAGTCAACAGTAATTAGTAATCACATATAGTTCTCATTTATCATGATGTAAAATTCAAAAACCTTTTTTTTATTATTAAGGGATAAATGTAATTGAGTTTTAATGTATCCTTTCCGCTCTTAAAATCGCAAATTATTTCTGACTATTAATCTGCACATTTTAATAATTTCATTAATATTACCTAATTGGTTTGTCTTTTTTATTAAATTTTAAAACTAGCTGTACAATTGTTGATGTTGTTGCTGTTCTGAATGTCATTGGCCTGTTGCCTTACGTCTGTCTAAACATGAGTGAGGGGATGGATGCACTATTCTATGGGGGCCTCTGTAGAGAATAAATGATCCTAATTTTATATTGAGAGAGATGGTTAATTCCTTTTTAATCCATACTGCGTTCAGAGCCCCTGTTCTGCCGTTGATCACTGCTGCATATCATCCCCAAACCAATGGCCTGGATGAGAAAACGAATGATGACATAAAATGGTAAGTCTGTTTTTGAGGTTGTTTTAGAACTGTGTGAGACAGGCTCTATTCTTTTAACATTACATCAGGAATTACTGATATTATTGACAATCAATCCCTTAATATACAGTATCTCACAAAAGTGAGTACACCCCACACATTTTTGTAAATATTTTATTATATCTTTTCAAGGGACAACGTTAAAGATATGAAACTCTGATAGAATGTAAAGTAATCAGTGTACAGCTTGTATAATGGTGTAAATTTGATGTCCCCTCAAAATAACTCAACACACAGCCATTAATGTCTGAACTGCTGGCAACAAAAGTGAGATTAAAAATGATTTGTGGCAAGATCGGATCATGTGTGTTGAAGAGTTTCTTATGACTGACAAGTAGTTATTTAAAAACATATCTTGAAACAGCAAATTACATTGTTCTTAATGCTTTTAGAAAATGACTCTTTATAATGATCTGTGAATAATAATAATTTGCTATGAATGTTTTTCCACTTCAGCTTTCCACAATTATTCTTCCCGATGAGAAAAGCTACGGCACGTTTTTTGATGAAAAAAATAAAGTAGTTGAGACAATAAGCAACAACAGCTGAAAACATCTCCTAGTAACAGGAAAAACAGAAGCAGGCATGTGGTAAACGAATACAAAAGAGGTACCAAAACACAGTTTATCATGTTGGAGATGAGGCGCTTCTGTTCAACATGAGGAAGCGGGGACGGAAAGGAGGAAGAACGGAACCGGATTTTACCGGACCTTATGTCATCCAGGCAATATGTGGCAAGCTGGTTACACTGTCTAATTCTGAAGGGGCAACTTTAAAGAACAAATACAATGTAAACCACATACAGAAGGAGCCAAACTGATGTCCCAAGTCAGGAATCACACAAGGTGCCAGAAGAGTATAAGACCAGTAAACCTCCCTCTAGCGCAGAGCTTCTGACAATCGAGAAGGATGCTGACAGTTGAAAAAAAACTCATGTCTGTGTGTTATGAAAGAATATCAATAAATGTTTCCGAAAGGGGATGACTCATTTGGTAATTATTTACGGCTTATGTTATGGCTGCCAATTTACAGTCTTTACTGAAGTCTGACTTCTTTTGAGTCACCTTTAATATAGATTGGACACTCTCTATGCAATGTGCAATACTTACATAGATGGTAAATGTTTACCTGCTTGCACAGATGGATGATTAGGTAATTAGTGTAAGTGTGTGTGTGTGTTCAATCGCATGTATGTCCAAGGTCCATAGTAAATAATATACACTGATCAAGAGATGCCCGAAAGTGGATAAAAGAGGACATTAGTGGGTGCATCACTTAGTGTAACGCGTGCAGGAAAATGAGCAGGACTGCAAGCCATATAATGACCCTTGTCTAGCTCTTAATACAGTATGCATACAGTGATGTATCTACAATGGACAGCTACTATGAGCAGATAGCACAGTACAGGTGCTTATAAGATCTGTATGCTATTTCCATCCATCCATCCATTGTCCAAACCGCTTATCCTACTGGGTCGTGGGGGGTCTGGAGCCTATCCCGGAAGCAATGGGCACGAGGCAGGGAACAACCCAGGATGGGGAGCCAGCCCATCACAGGGCACACTCACACACTATTCACTCATACATGCATACCTACGGGCAATTTAGTAACTCCAGTTAGCCTCAGCATCCATCCATCCATCCATTGTCCAAACCGCTTATCCTACTGGGTCACAGGGGGTCCGGAGTCTATCCCGGAATCAATGGGCACGAGGCAGGGAAGAACCCAGGATGGGGGGCCAGCCCATCACAGCTCACACTCACACACCATTCACTCACACATGCACACCTACGGGCAATTCAGCAACTCCAATTAGCCTCAGCATGTTTTTGGACTGTGGGGGGAAACCGGAGTACCCGGAGGAAACCCCACGACGACACGGGGAGAACATGCAAACTCCACACCCATGTGACCCAGGCAGAGACTCGAACCCGGGTCCCAGAGGTGTGAGGCAACAGTGCTAACCACTGCACCACCATGCCGCCCCCTGTATGCTATTTCATTCTATAAAAAGAAACTTACTGTACTGTACAATAAAGTATTTCACCACTGCTTCTTCCTCAGCTCCCACTGTTTGCTAGCACATGCATCTTTTGATTTCTTAGTGCAATCTGTGCTTTATTTTTTTTTTGTGAAATGTAAGTGCAGTATCTGTTTATTAAGTGCTGTGGTTTAATATGTACATTATTATTTCAGTACTGTGTATACTGTCCTTAATGTCTTGCCTCTCTCGTATAACTTGAGATACGCCCAAATTGACTTGCAACAAGTGGTCCTGGTTCCAAATGCGGAAGGCGATGGATACCTGTATTTTATATGCTGTAGTGTGCTGGGTGTCAGACATTGCAATGCACCTTGCTTTGATCTTGACCTGTTAGATCAGAGGGAGGTAATCTTATCCAGAAAGGGCCACTGTGTATGATGGTTTTCACTGCAACTCTCTGAACAGCGAACCTAACAGTTATCCCAATACCTTGATCTTGCTAGCATATTTAAATGTGTACCTATTCAGGAATAGAGTGGTGAAGGCATTCAGAGGAGGACTGATGATTATCAGAGGGAACAAAGGGGCTGGGTACTTGTCAGTATCCAGTAGAACCACCAGACTCCTACACTGAATGGTTCTGGATGTGGCACAGACGTTAATCCCTCTGTATTAGGGGATCCGTCTCCAGTTTGTACTCTTCTAGTTAATAGGTAGATTATCAGGCAGTTTTTCACCCTAGTCCAGTACTCATTGACAGCCTAATACACCGTGTTTCAGTTTGTCTTGATAGTCAATACATGTCACAGGATGTACATTACTCTGATGGGCAGGCCCTCTTACATATGATGGAAATTGCAATACCTACTTTTGGCCACGAGATGGCAGCAAGAAAATAGAAAAATTATTTTCCCACGGTCTACTAGCAGCTTTTAGATGTTAATTCTTCATAAAAATAATTTGACTTGATCCAATGTATTTTTAATACAAACAATTACCACACAAAGCTGCTAGTTTCCTCCGGTTTCCCCCCACAGTCCAAAAACATGCTGAGGCTAATTGGAGTAGCTAAATTTACCGTAGGTGTGCATGTGTGAGTGAATGGTGTGTGAGTGTGAGCTGTGATGGGCTGGCCCCCCATCCTGGGTTCTTCCCTGCCTCGTGCCCATTGATTCCGGGATAGACTCCGGACCCCCTGTGACCCAGTAGGATAAGCGGTTTGGACAATGGATGGATGGAAATAGCATACAGATTAAGCACCTGTACTGTGCTATCTGCTTATAGTAGCTGTCCATTGTAGATACATCACTGTATGCATACTGTATTAAGAGCTAGATAAGGACAGTGGGTCATTATATGGCTTGCAGTCCTGCTCATTTTCCTGCACCCGTTACACTAAGTGATACACCCACTAATGTCCTCTTTCATCCACTTTCAGGCATCTCTTGATCAGTGTATATTACTTACTATGGACCTTGGACATACATGCGATTGGACACACACACACACACACACACACTTACACTAATTACCTAATCAACCATCTGTGCAAGCAAGTAAACATGTACCATCTATATAAGTATTGTACATAGCATAGAGAGTGTCCAATCTATATTAAAGGTGACTCGAAAGAAGTCAGACTTTAGTAAAGACTGTAAATTTCTCAGCCATAACATAAGCCGTAAATAATTACCAAATGAGTCATCCCCTTTCGGAAACATTTATTGATATTCTTTCATAACACACAGACATGAGTTTTTTTTCAACTGTCAGCATCCGATCCAAACGGGATTCCCATTTCCTTTCTGTGGGATCCAACAGAACACGGGCTGACCATCAGTCAACATGTCTTCAACCATGCAGGACAGGACCCAGTCCAGGCCAAACCTCACGGTGCTGGTGTTAATAAAAAAAATGTAAGGAACATGCAGCTGCAGCTCACACACAAACACAGTCCACAGCATCCAGAAAAAGGTCAGGCCTTTTTCTTCTTTAGCTGACTCCGCCCAGACCTCGCCCCCTTTCTGGGCGCCTCGCACTATGCCTTTGAACTGGCCCTGCAGCTTGGCCCGTTTCCTGTTTCCCAATGCAAGTCATAAGATTCACCCGTAAATGATATTTTGAATCGGAACGATATTTATTACTATTGTTTAGATTAAATATATAACGGTTTAATGATTGAATATAACTTGATATTGTTGTTTGTGTTGTTTAGTTTGAGGTTCTAGTTTCTGTCTTTATCCGCTTTCGTTTCAGTAGGCAGCTGGTTCATCCCAGGCTCAGGGTCTCTCTGCTCTTCATCAAACCCACACCCCCAGTTTGGGAGCACCCTCTCCCTCTCCTCCCCCCACGGCTGTGACTGTTACTCCTCCTTGAGGAGTAACTGCTCCGCCCCCTATCCCAGCCCCTATACCCACAGGAGTGCATCACCCAGTGAGCCGCCGCCCTGCCTGTCCCCTCACACAAGCACACACTGAAATCATGGTCCTAAGCTCTCTGTGTGGGTCACCACGATAGTACAGCACACCGACGATTACCCTCTGACTGAATCAGAATCAGCTTTATTTGGCCAAGTATGTTCACACATATTGGGAATAGTTAGACATTTAATCAAAATAATTAAGACAAGACATAAACATACAGTTCTGTTGATATGCGACGCATATAACCTCTGCATTCACAGCACTGCTTCAGTTATCGAAGAGCAAATTTCCAAAACTCACTCAGTCCGATAACCTAAAGTAATAAGTCATAATCCTCTTCATACGTTGCAGTAATGGGAATGAAATCTCACTCAGTGTTTATGTAATGGAGCAATGGAATTTCGTGAAATTTCCAAAAGTCCACAGAAATATTTAGAAAAACATTCCTGCAGACTGAGTTTTTGATATTTGCTTTTCAATTAACACAATTTTCTTCAGTCTGAGGTTTAACAGAATTCAGCCATATGCTGTTCAAAAAAAACTACACAGAACAAAAACAGAATGGACTTTACATCTGTCTGAAAGGAAAGTTGACACAGGCTGCAGCAGTGAACAAATCAATCAATGTATTAAAGTTAGGCATTAAGTAACTGGAGGCAGTATATACATAACATGATAACATGCCTTTTCTGTATTGACCATATTAAGGACGCTGTAACACTGCCCACCACATACCTGCTTCATTTATTGTTTTATACTTGCAGCTGCTTATTCAGACAGCTCGTCTACCTGTCTGTCCATGTTGCCCTCCCATGACAACTGGTCCAGCCTACAGGTGCCGTCCCATTCCGGCATGTTACCCATGAGTCATAGCGGCACCTCCGGGAGCAGCTCCAGGTGAGCCCGTGCCTCCCCTCCCCCACCTGTCCCCATGCTGAGTCTCGGGCCCCCGTCTTCCCTCTTGTTCTCGCCTATACCCACATCCTGGCCTGTGTCTGCATCGTCTCACCTCGTTAACAGGACTTTCGCCTTCTTCTGTCCTGATCCATTCAGGCCCATCATTCTGGGACATGCTTTGATTTATTTCGCCATAGTTACTCTTTGTTTTCCTTTGTACTTTGCACTCTACAAGTAAAATGAATAAAAAATAGGCATTATTTTGATATTGTTTTAGTACAGTGACACTAGTATATTTGTTGTTGTTTCCAGGCAACACTGCATGCTGATTTAACGTCTTTCCTTAATCTCCACCCCATTGCTCACACACAGCCAGTATCCCAGTTTGTGGTCAATGAGCTCCTCCTCACTCACCCCAGTCTCCTAGTCCAGTGGAATGTCCAACAGCTTGGGCTCTCAGTTCCTGCGTGTCATGCCCGGCTCGTCCGCTCCTCCTGTGTGCCACGCCCCCTGATTACCCACGTGTTTTCTCCCGATTTGTACCCAGCTGTATCTAGTTAATTTGCTCAGTCCTGTGTATTTCAGTCCGTGTCTTACCTGAGTCCAGTGTCTGTCATTGATGTTTGTATGCGTGAGATGTTTCCCCGTCCGCGCTTCCTAATTAAACTCCCGTTTTTGCCTGTCCGCTTGCTCCTTGCACGCCTTGCCCGCACGATCGCCTGCCTGCTTGTACCCGATCGTGACACTGCGCAGCTCTACAACTCATTACCCAGGGCTCTCGCACCCGGCCACAGTGCCCCTCTCAGGCTCCCCGCTGTATGACAGCACTGCCCCATCGGAAGTTCATGAAGCCTCACAGTACGACGCCTCTCCCCACGCGCGCTTAGCCACCACCGGGACTCCCATCACTCCTCCTTCCCTGTAGGGCGGCGCACTTCCATTATTATTACAGTTTCTACTGTCACTCTGTTGCTTTTCCTGGTGCTGGACTTTTGACAGATAAATACATTATTTGTTGCATTCAGTGACAAAAGATTGGTCTGTTTAACACCCTCAGTCTCCACCCTATGAGCCCCTTGTTGGCGGCAGAATCAGGAAGATGTCGGAGAAAGCAGAGGTAAAGTGAATAGTCACCTCGACAATAATGTGGAAACCGCTAATGGTGATCATGCCTGTGTGGGTGAAATGGATCACCACAGTATAAGCGGATGATGATTATAGACGATTTTTCCCTTTTTCTTTATGTCTGTTTACCATCTAATAGGCATTTTTTTTCTTTGGGATGCGTCTAGGTCAGATACGACCAAAATATTTTTCTCATTTCAGAAGTGAAAAAAAATATTGCTCTCAGATTCTGTTCAGTTGTAGTTTTTTAAAATAATGTACCTTGATTTGTGTTTGTTTAAAATGCCATTACCTGTTGCTTACTGGGCCGCTGAAAATGTCTGGCCCAGCTAAATTTCTTGGTTTAAAAATCTGGCCCAACTACTTTCCAGACCTGGACTAGCCCTACTGAATCATACACTAATGTTATTCTGTTATGTGGGCTGTTGTGATAGGGAGATTTGCTGGATGCTGCACGACGGGTGGTGTCCCTGCTGCAGAATGCCCTGTCTGAAGCAGCACCTAGAGACAGTGAGGGTTGTTGTTATCACCTTAATATTGTATATACGCAATCTGTTATTTCTTAACTAATATAATTGTAAGGTATTCTTCTAATATATTGTGCACAGCCAACAAAAAAGAGAAAAATGCAAAACCAAAGGAAGGCTTTCTTTTCTCTTAAAAGTCTTTTTTCTAAACCAACTGAGAGTCAGTTAGAGGGGTGTTCATTATCAGTATTGTTGCTGGCATTTCTGAAAATGTGCCAATTTTAGTCAAGTGGCTACTTTTCAAATGCAGTCCCTGGCCAAGATGAAGAAAGTTCATGAAGACTACATGATAATATTAAGCACTGACATAACAAACAACATTTTTTACATGCAAAATATACAGGAAATATACACTGCAACAGGCTAGGATAGACAAATAACCAAATACACTTGCAAGCCTGACCACTTTAGACCCCAGATTAGAAAATTGGTGAATGAGCATATATTTTTTCCAAGTTTTGTTTTGCTTTCAAGTTCTCACAAATAAAAAAAAAAAAAGATTTTCCCACTATAGCCAGATCCAGTTTCTGTGGGGGGCGGGGGGGGGGGGGTGACAATTTGTAGTAATAACTATTTCCTGCTGAAAACCACTGGTAAACTATCCACATGTCTCTGAATATCTGTGAGTCCCGAGACCTCCATGACAGATAGATATAAGTTGCTAGTGTTGATCGGCAGGAAATCTTCTCCAAAGCCCCACCACCACCTCACACCAATCCACCCAGGGTTTACTCCAAATAAATTTGCTGGTAATACAAACCGGATCAACTTGTGGTTTGTGTCCACGTGTACTAGAGACAAAGGCCCTGGTACATTCTGCGTACAACACAGCCAAGACTTGACAACCTTTATATGATGCGCATGGAATCAACCCTATGCATGGAGGCTGCAACTCTTCTCCACCGAACCCTGTAGCCCATTGACTGCAGCCTGCATTGACTATCCTGTAGCCTGCATTTGGTAGATCATTCTTGACAGAAGAAACCAAATTGTCAAGTTCCCTAACACAGAGCTCATACTCTTTTATTCTTCTTAAGATTGTTCTTCTTGAAACACCCATCAGTGTGGCTATGCAAGGCACAGGAAGTTGAGTATGGAGCATTTCTTTCAAACATTGTTCTTCAATCAAAATCTTGGGTCGTCTATTGGTGGCAGCGACTTCCTGTGTGACACATGGGGCTGGACGTTCCAGATGTGCCCTCACAAGGTCAAAGAGCTCTTGCAAAGCCAGGGTGATAGCAGGAGGTACTTCAATGTGATTAGACAGGGCCTGCAGAAGATACAGCTCCTGATGACAAAGGAACTCCAGGTAATCCAAATTTAGTGGAGTCGCGCTGAATCCTATTTCTATTTTATGCAGAAGACTTTCGAGAAGGTGGTATCTGAGCTGTTCACAGAACAAATTATAGTTAATGAGGTGTCAAGATCTTGTCTCTGATCCACACACTAGGCCTACCATTCAAAAGTTTTAATTATGAAAATGAAATGTTTTTGTTTTGTGAGGTGCTTGTTCATGTATGATGATGTAGTGGCTGCTCTGTTTGACCGTGGTAAACCTTTTCACAAACAATATAAGTGAAGAAGTATGACATTAGATCTAAGGACCAGAGTATAATAAAGTTAAATAAAATCCATCAAAAACACTTACTCAGTGGAGATTCCAATGTAGTAGGCAGACAACTTTATGGCTTTAATAATGAGTGTATTTAGCAGCTACAAGGACAAAAGATATTATAAACCTCTCCATTTTAATGCTAATTTAATAAACATTAACAGATAGCACTTAAGGTGGTTTCGCCTATAGTCTGCTAACACTAACCCGAGAACTAATATCTGAGGAGCGTTCTTCCCAGGATTTGAATTTATTAAATTGGCTTTGTGATGTTGTATTAAGAAATTTTATTCACAATGCAATTTACCGTACATTGGCCCATTCTTTTATATACGGTAAGACGAAGCGGGAAATTCGAGCGAGCGAGTGCTGTGCAGACGCGAGCGCGTAGAGGGGATGGGTTTTCAGCACTCGAGCACACGCACGCGCGTGGTTCGACTTTTGGCCCTAATTTAACGGCGAGCGAGTGAGTGAGTGCTGTGCAATCGCGAGCGCGTAGAGAGCATGGATTTTCTGTTTTTATGCGCACGACTTTTGGCACTAATTTAACGCCATAGAAATGTGTGTTTAAAAGGGGAGGAGATCGGGTTGCAGCGCTGGTGTGAGCGGTTTCTCCGGGCAGTTCGCTCGAGGCTAACGTGGCTTTGGGAACGTGGTGTACCCGTCACCCATGCCAGGGAAGAAATCAAAACCGAAATGCTAGGAATATGGACTTCATCTTACGTCAAGCGTTTTCCCCTCCATTGACGCCCATAAAGAAAAGGCTTAAAGTCCATATTCCTAGCATTTCGGTTTTGATTTCTTGTCAGGTAAGTCTTTATGGCCAGATACATTCGCGAGAAATTTGGTGATTTGTGGTGACTGTTTTAATACATTAAGTTGCGTTACGCATTTTCACATTAAGCGTTTTAGAATGTCCCGTGGCAGGTATCCCCTTCTATTGCCCTAGGGAGGGTTGTAACCCTCGTCTGTATATTAATAAAGAATAATCCTTCTATTCCTGTCTCATGTATCTGGACCTCCCCAGCAATTTAACGAAATTTGGTGGCAGCGGTTACCCGTTTGTGTGAACCCGTTTAAGTTTAGCGCTCATACTTCCGTCCATATGTTTAAGACCCACCTTGGCTGACTTAGCTGACATGTCCTGATTTCATAATCTTCAAATTTGTAATCTTTTCTCCTTCATCTAACTCCATGTTTTTAACTTCTTGTCATTTTCTTGCCGTTTGACTCATAGAAAATTATCAGACTTAAATGACACGTCAGCCTGTGCAGACAGCGATTTCAATGTTTTAATAAATTGGCCAGCAGGTGGGGGCAGTGCTCAATTTCATTAATGCCATTCAGAAAACTTTCAGGCTTTATGTCTTAATGAACAGCCTAGAAAAGGACAAAGCATTATATTACTGATGCATACAGCAGATCCCCAACTCAGGCTGTGTTGCATATTCTTAACAGTGCTACAGTATGTTCACACAGCCAGTACAAACAAACTTGCAAGATCTAGACCAGGGGTCACCAACCTTTTTAAAACGGAGAGCTACTTCACGGGTACTGAGCCATACGAAGTTTGATATCAGTTTTAAACGCCCTCCTAAACATGTCTAAACTTCATGCATGATAAACATGTTTTAAATGCTTTTTTATATTCAATTTCAAATCTATATAAATGCAAATGTGATAGATTAGAAACAGGACAAAATAAAATTTTAGATGATGTTCGCTGGTGAGTTGTGCTATTTTATAGAACAGGTCCACGGGCAACTCATGTGGTCATTGGGGGCATCCTTGGGGCACCATGTTGGTGACCCCTTATCTAGACCTACCACATCAGGTAGGAAGGTGCCTATTTCTACCAACTATTCAGACCATCAGACCCAAACCATACATTCAGTCATGCACAGGCACTCCACCAGAGGGCTCTACATTCTGTCCTACATCTGCTCACCTGTTAGACCCACACTCAGTCTCCATCCTGATTTCTACCTACTACTCGGACTATCTCACCAAAACCAGTCCTGTGGCCTGTTCTATGAAGCGGGGTTACTGGCTTATTGGGGAAACTTGTCGGATTTCTTGATCGGGACCTTCAACTGCTCTGCCATAGAGAGCATCCTAACATGCTGCCTTACGGTCTGGTATGCGGGCTGCTGGTGGCCTCCTACCGCTCTGCCATAGAGAGCATCCTAACATACGGCCTTACGGTGTGGTATTCGGGCTGCTGGTGGCCTCTATGACTTTTTTTGTAGACAGTCCATCTGTGTGGTGCTGTTTGCACGAATTGTTTTGGGAAATGCACTTACAGTTTTGCAGATGTTAAGGGTGATTCCAGAAATGCATCAAAGCAACTGAGGAACTGCAATGTCACTGTACAGTTACTTATAATGGGCGCCAATGTAATGTGTAGAGTGGCAAATAAACTGATTCACCATTTACTCTCATGTACATCACTTAAAATGCTTGTTTTAAATGCAAATGTGTGAATGTAAATCTAAGCAGTAAAGCTACAATTTACATTCTGTTTGCATGGTGGAAAGAACATTTAATCTGCCTTTTAAGTGTGATTAGAATATCTAATGCCTGTGTGCTTGTAATAAGATGGTCGCTGGTTCAAACCCAGCCACAGCACATCTCTGCGTCCTTGAGCGAGGCCCTTAACCCCCAGCTCACTGGGCATCACTATGGGTGGCTGCCCTTCGCAGACAACTTACTCTGTTTACTCTAAAAAAAAGAGAGCAAGTTGAGAGAGAAGTTAAGACAATTTCTCCACAGGGACCAATAAAGTATCAATTATTATTACTGTATGAGAGACTGTCTAATATCAGATAGATAACAGACTCATACTGTGCTGAGCTTGTCTGAGAGAGATGATTAGCAAATGCTCTCCCACAGTATCTCAGCACTCTGTACAAAGAACTTTATATGCTCAGTATCTGCTCCTGTTTATCTAATTGTTCTCATTTTAACTGGATGTTAAGGAGTAAATTAATAAACGTCATGTAAGTGCACATTAAAATGCTTTTTCACTGTTACTTAAGTTCCCATGTGAACAGCCAATCAGATCAGCCTGATGTGTGTCTCTCTGTTTCCTCTCTGTTTCCTGCCCTTTCATCCCGACCACGACCATGATCTCTCACTTAGCAGCAGAGCAGTTTATTCTAAACAGTGGAAGCACAAAAATGTTCAGACTCTTTGGTCTTCTCATTTTCATTAGTAAGGCCCTATAATATAAATTATTTTGGGATTTTAATATTTTCATTTATCTGTATGATGTGATCAGTGGAATTTGGCCATTTAATCTGCATCATAGTTAATAGTTATTTAGATTACTATTATATGTCTTATTTGATTATGATTTTTTTTGTTTTTCTGTTTTTGCAGACACTGCACTGACTACAGATGTTGTTCAGCCCAGTCACCTGATGAGGGTTCAGCTTGGAGACAGTGTGACCCTGACATGCTTCTGTCAAGGAGAAACAACTTTTGTTACTTTGTTTAAGCAAGCTGTTGGTCGGAAGCCCCAGCCCATGGCGAAAGCACTTCTCTACGTACCTGGTGAATTTTACAAGGAATATAAAAGCATAAAACGTTACTCCTTACTGAATGCAGAGGGGAGTTTTAACCTCACTATTTCTAACGTGGAGCCGTCAGATTCTGCAGTGTATTATTGTGCTGCTGTGTTTCTTCATGAGGTCACCTTCGGGAATGGAACCTTTGTCATAATCACAGGTAAATGAGATTCCAACTATTTTCATATTTGCTTTATTATAATGTCAGTAAGATTATTCCCTGCAAAATAATTTTGACAGTTTAGTTGTTTGTCAATATAAAATTAGCAAAGATACCTTATTGTCTGCTTTGTTCCATAAATGTTTTTCTAAACATCAAACAAAAATCATTCATTATTATTATTATTATTATTATTATACAATTTGTTGCATTTTGCTTGCTGTCAGCCAAAAGCCTAACCTTCTCTTTATACAGATGTTAATGTTACACATTGCAGCCTCTTTAAAACAAATAACATAAAAAAATGTTTGAGTTGTTATATACAGTATAGGACTGTGCAAAAATCTTAAGCAACAAAAGAAAATTATTTTTGACGTTATTTATCTGAGCAGTCAGTGTGTATTCACTCTGAAAAAAAAAATGCATGATTTAACATATGAACTAGGGATGTGCACCATTCAGAACTGATTTGAGAATGAAATTCTCAAATACGTATCCTAAAATTCAGGATTTTGAATACATATATGAACTTGAATTTCAGTTCATTTTGTTAATCTGAATTACATTTGAATTGTGGTTGAAAACAGGTTGTGGCATTGAAATTTATATTTGAATTTAAAGAAGAAGAACGAAAAAGGGTTTGGATTCAAATTCAAGTTCATATACGTACTGTAGGTGTAGCTTTTAACTAAAATATGAACTTTAATTTAAATATGAATTATACATAAACACATTAACATTGTTATACATCATTGTTATAAAAATGTCGTTTTGTAAAGAATGAAATAATGCAACATTTGAAGTGTCACCTAAAATAATAATTATACTGTCATTTTGTGCACCATGGTGGATCTGCTCATAGGAAGAGCTGAGTGTCTCTCCTTAAAAGTCAGTGTTGGCTGCAGTGACGGCAGTTTCTAACCTAAGAAACGTCCCAAACACTTTTCCTGCATCAAAAGTCAAACTAGTCCCTATTCCTGCCATGAAAGGTTCACATAATGTCACCGATACCTGAACCAACCATGTTTATCAGAGGATGCCAACCCTTTGGCTGCAGCTTTCTCTGCACACGCTGAGAGAGTCTTCAGTGTAGCAGGAAAAGATTTCAGGCCAGAAGATTGCAAATTAAATCATGAAACCTTTGAAGATATTATGCTGAATAAATGTAATAATAATGAAAAATTAGCAATGTGTATTGGAATAAAGCATAATTGTATTTGCCATGACGTTTTGCTTTTCGCTGTAGTGCTATGGTTGAACGGAAAAACTTACTTTTGTGTGCATAAGAAAATAAATAGGAGGAACTACGAAACCAAGTAATTCCTTTTACTATGTATACTTTTTCTTTAATGTTAAAAGATAGACAAACTAGTAATGGGCAAACAGCTCTTCGGCTCTTGAATTAAATTATGCAGGTACTACAGCAAAATGCTCAAAAATACCAAAACACATCAAGAGCTAAATATGCAAAAACAATAAATACCTTCCTGTGGAAAAGGGGCAACATAAACCAAATGTAAAGTCACGAAAATCATGAAAATATAAAGTACACTTTACACACTTCATTTCTTTGAATTGAAATTAATTATATTCATCTACCTTCATACATTAATACAAGACATTATATGATTATAATGTTTGTTATTATCATATAATTTTTATTTAGGTATTATGTAGGTGCAGTTAATGTATAGTGTTACCTGATATATACTAATAAGCAGTAATACAATAAAAAGAGAGAAGAATGTCAGCTGTTCTCCAAGAAGTTACTGATTTCTTGGATGGCTAGAAGAACATCGATTCAGTTCCCAAAAATCTGTAAGAACAATTTTTGAGGATCTGTATTTTCCATTGTTATTCTCAAAGGGCTGTCATCATGACTATTTTGCTTTTCAGGTAAAGACTCCAACAGCAGGACTGTGGTACAGCAGCCTGTGTCTGACACATTGCAGCCAGGAGACTCTGTGAGCCTGCAGTGTATGATAGAGACTGGGAGCTGTGCAGGAGAACACAGTGTTTACTGGTTCAGACATGGATCAGGAGAATCCCTTCCTGGAGTCATTTACAGCCATGGAAACAGCAGTGATGAGTGTGAGAAGAGCCCTGAGGCTGGATCTCCTACACGGAGCTGCGTCTACAGCCTCCCCAAGGGGAACCTCAGCCTCTCCGATGCTGGGACTTACTACTGCGCTGTGGCCATGTGTGGGGAGATGCTGTTTGGGAACGGCACATAGCTGGATATAGATGGTAACACCCAGTGTGGGGAGATGCTGTTTGGGAACGGCACACAGCTGGATATAGATGGTAGCACCCAGTGTGGAGAGTATATCTGCTTCAAAGTTTTATTTAGCTTATTCTGCTATTAAGACATTTATTTCTTTTTTTAATGTAATGAATTTTCTAATTTAAGTGCTTAAATTAAATTACACAGATGTTAATTTAATAATTATCCATCCATCCATCCATTTTCCAAACCGCTTATCCTATTGGGTCGCGGGGGGTCCGGAGCCTAATTTAATAATTATTTCAAATATTAATATCCATCCATCCATCCATTTTCCAAACCGCTTATCCTATTGGGTCGCGGGGGGTCCGGAGCCTAATTTAATAATTATTTCAAATATTAATATAAATTGTTAAAATGCAAAATACTAGAAGTTCATGTTAAAAATGGACTATTTACAAAACAACTGCTGTAATGTGTTATCGATTTGATCTTTAACTAATGTAATGTAAGCAAATGGGAAATGTGTCTCTATATCATTATGCTGAAATCTATCTCTTTGTTACAGGCTTTCAGAAGCTGCTGGATCCTCTTCACTCTGGCTTGCTGATAGTTTTATCTTGCAGCATTATTCTGAACGTTGCTCTCATTTGTATAAGATGTAAACTGACCTGTACACACTGTGCAGGTACGCTGCCCGGCTTTATGCACTCAGAAGGACAAAATGTAGATTTTAACAAATTATAGAAATATAAAATTGTTTTATGATAGATAACATTTTCATATTAAAACCACTCTTGCAGGTAATACAGTTTTAAAATCCATTATTAAATCTCACCTTATTTATATAAACCTTTTTGTACTGTAAGATTTACATTTTTGTATTATATCTTTCATATTTTGCAAAATCTATTGAAATATACATGTTGCAATAAGTTGCATATCAATAACTTTTATTACCAAGATCTCCTTTATAGCAATTTTATTATATATGATATATGAGAACAAATGACACGTATCCAAACATGCACACTTAAATTGACAGAAGTCATTTTTACTTTCATTTTTGAGACAAAAAGGATGTTGATTGCTTGAAAATTCGGAATGTTATCTGACCACGGTATGATACCGTGCGAAATTAAATAATATATTGATGTGTTATATATTTTAAACAGATGAAAAGAACAGTGATATATCAAAAGTGGAATGGTCACGCAAGCAAGTATGTAATAAATATTTCAAATTACAAATCGTCAGTAAAACAAATGAACCTCAGACTGATTTCCATCCTGGGATCAGCATTTTAAGTGCTATTTGTGAAAATAGGTAATAGCAAACCGATTTGATCCATCCAATTCTGCCATCTTTGTCTCCACAGTGCCATGACGAGGACACACTGAATTACGCTGCCCTGAACCTTAAGAAGCCAAAACCCAGGAGACAGAAGAAAGACGGGAATAATGACACTCTGTATTCTGACCTCCGCTACAGAGATTATGAATAAAGATGCTTCTCATTCATGTCAGTCACACAGAGTGTTCAGGGTGTAGCTTTAATAATGTTCAGAGGAGGGCAGGGGAGCCAGTGCTTCTGAGACTGAATCACGGGATTTTACGGAGCACCGGTGCTGAGTTTGGTGTCAGTGTGTTTGGGGCGCATTTTTACTGGAAGTGCAAATGTTCAAGCCAGACTGGGGGCTGAGGGAGGGGGAGAGGGGAGCCACAGAGATTATTTCTTCATGGCATGGGGGGGAATAAGCGGCTTTAATGTTGTGGAAAGGCTGAGTTGCTGCAATCAGTTCTTTGATGTCACACATGCTTACTTGTCTCCCTTGTGTACCATGCTGAATGGTTTGGGGCAAACGCACAGGGACTGATCGATTATATTAAACAGATGAAAGAAACTGAATGAAAATTTCAAGTGTTCTTAAATTACGTTTTTCATTTAATTGTGTGTTCTGGATGTATTTTTGAGTATATACATGTACCTGTATATGTACCTGTATATATACCTGTGTCGTTAATAACGATGTGGATAATTAAGAAAGAGGAGTTTTGTTTCTTGCTCCCTGTCTTGTTACTTGGCTCACAAACATACACACACATAGACACACACACAAACATACACAGACACACAAACACACACACACATAGACACACACACACACAAACACACATGCACACATGCACACACACACACTGCTACGGCTCTGTAAGAACACTACCATGCTCTTTTGTGTGAGTGGGGTGGGGGGTGTTAAATAAGATGAAAATGACAATGGCTGTACTTTTGTTATGTCAGTTGTGTTTCTATAGTCATTGTATCATATTCCACAAGCTTTTTATTCTACAAGATGTACAAGCCAGTCAGTGTATTCAGTGGGGTGTTCAGGAGTCATTAGGTTCTGAAAAATGTCTTGCATTTAAAACATAATGTACTTTTGAATACTTAAGTATTTTTAGATGCAAATACTCCAGTACTTTAACTGAAGTAAAAAATTAACTGAAAAACTTTGAGTATTATTTGACGAGGAGTATCTATACTTAACTCAAGTAGTGAAGTTGTGTACTTTGTCCACCTCTGTCCAAAAGTGACATACAGCTGTAAGCTGTTTGGGTTTGTTTGTCTGCTGAGTGCTTCTCTGCAGTGCTGCAGATGTTTCCACTGGTTAGATGCAGCTCAGGAAGACTGACCCACTGACTGCACTGTGCTGGACTCACTTTGCAAAGAGTAAAAACCACACAGACAGAACAATATCTGCTTCTTGTAAGACCCTGTTTCCTCTCTACCTCACCCAGGTCACGCTTTCAAGTATTCAGCCTAAGTTATTTTATCCAAACAAGCCACCATTATTATTCATGCAGCTGGACATTTGACTGGAGCACATGATTGCTACATATCACTACTGTACATGGAACGGAATGTACAGTTTTCACAACAGAACTTTAGAAAAGCAAAATTCTCATCAGTCCACATCTCTAACCACCACACATCCTAGGGCTCCCATTTATAATGGTACATTTTTGTTTTATTCACATTCTTTTTCATCACACAGATAAACACCATCCATTAATCTTACAGCATGTATCCTGGTCAGGGTGATGGGGACGACACCACCTATATCGAGTGTGATTTAAGGCCAAGACCTTAAAAGGGAGAGTCAAGACTGAGGCTTGTTACAAGAGCAGTGGGGCACAAAACAACAAACAACATCATTATGAATGTAAAAGAAATGGATGTATATATAAATATAGGGTAATAATAGAAACAAAAAATAAGAATATATTACATACAGAGGAATATTATAGGAATATTAAAATTAACTTATACACAATCCTTAACTTATACACAATCCTATTGCATGTAACATTATTGCTCATGTGCCAGATATTAGCCTCCCAAAGGAAGCTGCCACACAGGGCATAATGCACTGGCTCAATGCAACACTGCACATCAGTGAATAAGGAGGAACAATATTGCAGATCAGCAGCAGATAGAAACTGTATCAGAAGACAGTGAACAGGGGAAAAGTTCAATGAGCAGAGTGCAGATTATAAAGCCTGACTGCTGTGGGGCCCAATGACCTGCGGTACCGTTCTGTCACACGCCGGGTGTCTGAGTCTCTTACTGAAGGAGCTGCCCTTACGGGCCTCCATAGTCTGCTGGGGGGGTGAGAGGTGTCACATAAAATTGATGACAGCCTTGTTATCAGCCTGCTCTCATCCATCTACTCTACAGTGCCAAGGGACGCTCCTCCCTGATGATGAGAGGAGTCTAAGCATGTGGACATTTGGGATAATGTGAGTTCAGAACTGGATGGTCAGCTGTACGACTTCCAGTCTGTAGGCAGACTCATCACCTTCAGTTATGATGGCAAACACAGTAGTATCACCTGCAAAATTCAGGATCTTCACTGGAGCAGCAGTGATTTGTGTAGAAATTGAAGAGAAGAGGGAGAGCACAGAGCCTGGAGGAGCTCAGTGCTGAGGGTCAGCGTGTCTGATGTGTGCTGTAAGCATACAGATGTCCTGCATTTGTGGAACATTTTGTTTGTGCTGCTGTTTATATGTGTTGTTGACGCTGCAGTCAGTAATTTTCCACTAGCAGTCTCACCTCTGCATTTTACAGGAAGACTGACCGACTGAGAGCAGGGTGTTTGTGTCTCTCTTCTCAGTGAGCGAAAACCACACAACCATCAGGTCCTCAGCTCAGGCCCACTGCTTCACTAGAAAAACCACAAAGGGTATTTTTATCTAAAAGTGGGTGAGCAAGTGAGATGTTATTGACAGCATGAATTTGTCTACTAACATTTTAAATTCAAACCTAAAAAGCAGTATGTCCAGGATGTCAGTAATTACATTTAGTCAGTATGAACAATTTGGGTGCAATAATATAGAATAATGTAGAATTTTGCATAATTCAGTTAATACCAGTAAGATACCGATCATTAACACTATAAGGTCATGTTGCTGAATCTCATTGTTAAAGTTAAATGAATCTACGCATTTTTATACACACAAGACTGTGCTTAGTTCATCTTTCAGTCAAAATCACACAGTGAGGCAAATCTGACCATCTTAATTGTTTTTGCTTGTGTGGAATGGCATCCCATGCAGGCCTGTGCTCTGTGCTTCCTGGGACAGGTCCCACCCTCTCCAGACCCCGATGAGAATTAGTAGTCGCTGGATAAAAGATTGACAAAAGATAAAAATACAAAAGTCATTCTTGCTGTCTAACCTCTGATTACTGCATGACATTTCTGATTTCTGATAACTGATAAGTAGAAAATATGTTTAGTCTCTTGCTTGGTGGTAAGAAAAAAGGAGAACCACAAAGAGCACAGTCATTTTCAAGGTTATTTCTCACTGGTCAGTGTGAAAGGCTGCGTCATTAATATAACGCCGGGCTCAGCACAGTGACTGCACCTGCGCTGCACTGTAGAACACAAGCCAGGCTGCAGACCATCAGCCCTGAAAGTTAAAACAGGACTCGTATGTGTGTCATGTGGTGTTTAATAAAAATTTACAGGACAGAACATAGTGGATTCAGTTTCCTTTGCTCTTACACTCCCAGTCCAAAGTGTGGCCACGACTGCTGTCAATGCATCTGTCTCTTTTTTCACCTTAATTTTTCACCTGTGTTATTCACCTTAATATCAAAAGGCTCCAAAGCAGTACAGTAATGCAGAACAAATATTGTAACTAACAAGGAAGTGGGGAGGTAATGGACAGAAGTGTTGGTTTTTGGTAACTCCACTCCTCTGACCTCCACTGTAATTTTAGGTTCCTTGGAACAATATTGTAAACCAGTCATCACACATCACACACATAAAGTCGACACCAACCTTAAGTTTGACACTCAGATAAGGTTAGTTGTCAAGTCAAGCTTTTTACAATTGAGGCAGTTCGCCAAAATAAAGCCAATTCTTTCTAGGCAGCACTTTGAGACAGTAATCCACTCTTTTGTCACTACTAGTTTGGACCACTGTAACGCCCTCTATGTTGGGGTTAGAGGCTCCACTATTGTTCACCTCCAGAAGGTTCAAAATGCTGCCGCACATGGAAATATGAGCATGTCTCCCCCATTTTAGCCTCACTCCACTGGCTGCCCGTACATTTTAGGATTCATTTTAAAATTCTGTTATTTGCTTTTAAAGCCCTCAGTGGTCTTGCTCCATCTGACCTCTGTGAGCTGCTTCACCCTTACACCCCCACCCGCTCTCTCAGGTCAGCTGATCAGCTGTTCCTGACGGTTCCTAAGACTCAGCGTGAGCTTAGAGGGGATCGAGCCTTTGCAGTCGCAGCTCCTAAAATGTGGAATGACTTGCCTTTTCACATTAGAGAGGAATCCCCTCTGTCCGTTTTTAAATCTCTTCTAATCTCTTCTCCTTCACCTTTGACACATTGTGAGATGTTAATTTTAATAGTAAATCTTATTTTAATCTTAGCCTTTTCTTTATTAATTAATTGATTTTTTTAAATTTTTATTAATGGCCTTTTACTCACATTGAATGTTTTGGTTTTTATTAAATTTCTTTTACTTCGTTTTTAAGTGTGTGAATGTTTTTATTTATTCCTTTGTGCAGCACTTTGGTCCATAAGGTTGTTTAAAGTGCTTTTCAAATAAAGAGCTGGATTGGATTACATTGGAAGATGGCTCAACAAATCTCTTTCACAGAATGTAAAATTCGACAGAGGGCGCAAGGTGACATTCTGTCAGGGGCCCAGAATTTTTAGCTACACCTCTGTGTTACTGTGTTTTTTTTGTTCTAGCCATCAATAACTCTGGAGTTGCTATATCGCCACCTGGTGGTGAAAAGATCAGACAAAAATATGTACACATGTTACCAACAGTTTGAAATTGAAGTGCAGAGTTAACAGGTTTAATTAATCGTCCCCACGGATGCCAGTCATGAAATTTGAGAATTGCAAATTAAAACACAGGAAAAAATCAGGAACACTACAAGATAAAATATTTAGCAAACACTCAATGTGCATCCAGGGTGACAAGGGACAACTGGAGGATGATATGACAATCTGACAGTGACATTCACAGCACTTTATATGTTGCCAAAAACAGAAAAGGGGATTAAAATCAAGAATCAGAAATCATGTATGAGGGTGGGGCTGCTTGGTGGTGCAGTGATTAGCACTGTTACCTCCCACCACTGGGACTCAGGTTCGAGTCTCCGCCTGGGTCACATGTGTGGGGAGTTTGCATGTTCTCTCTTGCTAAATTGGCCGTAGGAGTGCATGTGTGTGTGAATGGTGTGTGAATGTGCCTTGCAATGAGCTGCCCCCCCGTCCTGGGTTGTTCCCTGCCTCGTGCACAGATCCTGCCAGGATAGGCTCTGGACCCCCCGCGACCCAGTAGCATAAGCGGTTTAGACAATGGATGGATGTATGAGGGTGAGTCACAATGACGACAGCTGCTCTGTTGACTTGGTCCCAGGAGTCGTCAGCGTTGGTCTGCCGGGGCCCCCGTCCTGTCTGTGGAAGCACCCGTCTTGTTGGCTGTTCTCTCTGCCTGGGCCCCCTCTCCTGCTGCCTCACGTTTGGGTTGAAGTGGCTCCCCAGTGCTTCTGTAAAGCTCTTTGTGTATCTTAGAAAAGGGCTGTATAAATGTAACATTCATTCATTTATTCAAGGTCCCAGCCAGAAGAGTGCAGTACTACACTGTCCCCCACAGCCTGAATCAGCTGGATGTTATAGGATTAAGACACTTCCTGCATTAGGCCATTTACCCTCAGTGTATTTCCATACCCTGACAGGATGGATGACAATACTATGGCCCTAATTTTCAATACACAGTTTTCACAGGAGTCTCACCCTCATCCACATTCTCTGCATTCCTTATCTCATGCTTCTTTGCCACCCGCATCTCCTCTGCCTGCTTTGTCTCATTTTCCCACAATTGAAACACCGTCCAATTTGTCTCTGTTTTAGTTCTACCACATTAGTCCCTGAGCAACCAGTCTGATCCCGTTCCTCTAATTTCAGACGCATCTGGCTTATCTGATTGGGACTGAAGCTGCTGTTACTAGGAAAACCACATTCGTCCCACTGGGGCAGGTCTGACACCGCGTCCTTCCCATATGTCTCCCATAATTGTTGTACAGAATTTCAGCTGGAGTTCTTTCCCAGAAGCAAGTAATTTCACTTTAGCACCTGTTCAGTAAAAGTCAAGTAGGTCTTTAATGTTATTTTTAACTTTACACAGTTGAGTATAGTACAGTTACAAAAGAAACTGTTTCCCTCGGACCAAGGTGCTACTTAAATTAACAGAAGACTAACACATACCAACCTAGCAACATACTGTATGGTGCATAATGAGCAAAAACTGTGCAAACATTGCAGGACAGTGCAAAAAGAGAGGACAACTGACACCAACGAGCACAAACAGCACAGTAAACCCAGTACTGAGAAGGCGCAGTTTGGTTGTCCAATGAGGTAGCAATAAAAATAAATAAAAGTAACTGTAAACATGGCGACAATAAGATAAAAAATAGTAGTTAAATAATAAAGTGTGTTAATGAGTGTATGTGTGTGTGGTATCAGATTAGTCCCTGAGAGTTCAGTAGTCTGACGGCATGGGGGATAAAGCTGTTTGAGTCTGGCTGTAAAGGCCCGAATGCTCCGGGACCTATTTCCAGAAGGCAGGAGGGTGAAACGATAATGTGAGGGGTGGGTGGGGTCATCCACAATGGTGGTGGCTTTGCGGATGCAGTGTGTGGTGTGAATATCTGTGATGGAGGGGAGAGATATGTTAGGGTTATCTTCTTCTGAAGATGCGCTGGAAACAAACCAGTCTCTGAACACAGAACAACGCAGACAGCTGTGATGACGTTTTACTTGCTGCAAGGTGTAGGGAATCCACTTGCAGAGTCTCCGCAGTTTCAGCAAAATGATGGTTTATTGAACAGCAAAAATAATACAATGTAATACAGTGTAGAGACACACCGGGTACTGAAAGGCAGCTCAGATACAAATTGAAGACAGTTCTTCACCCCCCTTTATACCCAAAAAGGCCCTCCCCACCAAGGTGTTGTGTGTAGGTGTTGTGAGTGAATTTACATATAAAGAGTGACCCCCTGGAGTGTGAGGATCCTGAGACAGGGACGGGACAGGACAGGGTGGAGACTTTTATGATCATTGTAATTCAATTCTTATCACCTTATCTTATCCTTATCACCATAGTGGTGCCAACTGGAACCCCCATTCTCTCCCTGGCTTCCCCCATGATCATAAATTCCTAACATTGTCTGCATTCAAATGATCAACCAAGAACCTTGGGACATTTTTACCACTTTTCCTTACAAAGGGAAGCCCGGTCCTGACCTCGAGGTGTCAGCCTCTCAGTCGAACTCAGCCAACTTCGAAAGAGTAACTCCCCTCGCAGTGTCTTTTATTGAGGTACACAAACAGGATATGCAACTGACATTGAACATTGTTTGTCACCATATATGGGGTGGAAATATTCAAGCGACAGTTCTTGAGACGTGTTATTGCTCAATTAAGATCAAGCTGCGGCAGGGTGTTGTTTCTAAGCGTCTAGCAAAATGATGATAAAAAAAGTACATATTTCTCTAACACGATACTCCCAATGATTTTCTCACCTGTCATCACTATCTGTTGTAGGGACTTGTGATCTGAGGCGACACAGTTCTCAAAGCAGACCGTGATGCAGCTGCTCAGGGTGCTTTCAACAGTTCCCCAATAGAGTGTGAGAATGGGAGATGGGCTTTTCTGAGCTTCCGTGGAGAGTAGAGGTGCTGCTGTGCTTTCCTTACTATGGAGCTGATGTTGAAGGACCTGGTGAGATTCTCCGCCAGATGGACAACAAGGAATCTGGTACTCTCTACGATCTCCACAGATGAGCCATCGATGTGCAGCAGAGAGTGGTCACTCTGTGTTTTGTGTTCTTCTAACGTCAACAACCATCTCTTTGGTCAACATTCAGAGACAGGTTGTTGGCTCTGCAGCAGTCCGATAGTCATCACACTTCCTCTTTGTATGCTGAGTCACCGTTTTTATTGATGAGACCCACAACAGTCTTGTCATCTGCCTGATGTTGATGATGGAATTCGAAATGTGCATTGCTGCTCAGTTGTGAGTCATCGGAGTTAACAGCAGTGGGCTGAGCATAAAGTCCTGGGTTCCTGCTACAGCGTCTGAGCAGTTGCCTTCGTCGCCCATAGCTCCTGCGCAGCCCGAGCAGCCGCCTCCGCTGCCCCCTGCGGCCCCAGAGCCCGAGCAGCCGCCGCCTGCTTTGCCCGTAGCTCCTGAGCAGCCGCCTCCGCTGCCCCCTGCGGCCCCAGAGCCCACGCCCGAGGCGCTCCCTCCGCCTCAAATGACTGTGCCCCCTGGGGCTCTTGTTCCTGGCCCCACTCCTGTCCCTGACCCAGCTCCAGACTTTCCTGCCCTAGTCCCCGAGGAGGTCCCGGACAGTCTGACCACCGTGTGTGCCACGCCCCCTGATTATCCACGTGTGCTTCCCTGATCGTACCCAGCTGTGTCCGATTATTTTCAATCAGTCCTGTCTATTTGAGTTCATGTCTTACTAGAGTTCAGTGTCCGTCATTGAAGTCCGTCTGCGTGAGATGTTTCCTGCACCCCGTGTTCCTAATAAATCCCCGTATCCTGCCTGCCTTGCCTGTTTCCTGCCCGTCCGCCGCTCCCGTTAAATGGCGATCGTGACACAAGGCACACGCACATCAAGTACCAATGCAGCAAATACAGATGAACAATTTAGGAGGAATACTAGTCAAAGGAAGGAAGAAAAGCAGCCCACCCTATCTCATGGTCACGGACACAAACATCAGGGAGTGTTATGAAGAAGACATCACACTTAACACCATTGGTTTTATGCAGTGAATTACACCAGAGAGAGTTTTTACATTCTAGCTGTGTTACGTAACATTCCTCAGCCTTCAGGTTTTTTCCACACAATGCACGACATGCAGGGGTGCCAAACAAAACAGCGGAACTGCAGTGTAGCCAATTATTTGTTTCAGTAGTTTTAAGAAAACTAGAACATAAAATGTTTGTTTTACTTAGTCCACAAAAGAGTTTTTACCTATCTTAGTGTATTTTACATCACATACACTCTCGGTCCGTTGTGGAGTCCATCCCACTGTAGTTGGAGAATGCTGCCATCAGTCGCTTGGTGTAGCACTCGCAGGATTTACCAGGCTCCTGTTTAAACTGATGCATCATGCCCCAGTCCATGCGCAGGAGGACCAGTCTCTGAAGGGCTGTCGCATGGTGAGGCCTGTTCTGCCTGGGGTCCAGCAGGTCACTGGCAATGTCCTTCAACTCACAGTGGGCTTGCGTTCATAGTGGGGTACCGCAGGGTTCGATTTTAGGACCACTATTGTTCCTAATTTACATAAATGATATGGATACCAATATATACAGTAAACTGGTGAAATTTGCAGATGACACCAAGGTGGGTGGTGTAGCAGATACTGAATTAGTGGCTCAGCAGCTACAGCGGGATCTTGATTTAATTAGTGACTGGGCCGATACCTGGCAGATGAAATTTAACGTCGATAAATATAAGGTACTCCATCTAGGGAGCAGAAATATAAAGTACAGGTATTTCATGGGTGTCACTGAAATAAAGGTAGCTGATCATGAGAAAGACCTTGGTGTGTATGTTGATGCTTCCATGTCCCATTCTCGCCAGTGTGGGGAAGCAATAAAAAAGGCCAATAGGATGTTGGGGTATATCTCCAGGTGTGTGGAGTTTAAGTCAAGGGAGGTAATGCTAAGATTATACAATTCCTTGGTGAGACCTCACCTAGAATATTGTGTGCAGGTTTGGTCACCATATCTTAAAAAGGACATTGTGGCCTTAGAAAAGGTGCAGCGTAGGGCCACAAAAATGATTCCTGGTCTTAGAGGAATGTCATACGAGGAACGGTTACTTGAGCTAAATCTGTTCAGTCTCAAGCAAAGGAGATTGAGGGGGGACATGATCCAGGTATATAAGATTCTAACAGGTTTGGATGCTGTTCAACCAAATAGTTACTTCAGCATTAGTTTAAATACACGAACTCGTGGCCATAGGTGGAAATTAGCGGGAGAACATTTCAAGCTGGATTTAAGGAAGCACTTCTTTACGCAGCGTGTAGAGTATGGAATAGTCTTCCTGATAATGTAGTGCAAGCTGAATCCTTGGGTTCCTTTAAATCAGAGCTAGATAAGATTTTAACGACTCTGAGCTATTAGTTTAGTTCTCCCCAAGCGAGCTTGATGGGCCGAATGGCCTCGTCTCGTTTGTATAGTTCTTATGTTCTTATGTTCAACTCCTTCATCTACAGTGTCAGATGAGCAAACCTTATCTCCCCCTTGAGGATTTGGACATACCAACATAGGGGCAAGAATTTCTGCTACCTCGTCCTGCTGCCTGAGTGTTTCGCCACGGCACTTCTTCACCGAGAAGGAGGTAGAGTCGGGTGCTGAATGGTTATGATCCTCGTCTGCAGGGGGGAGAGGGGAAGGGGCAGGGGAACCACTGGCTACTCCTCCCTCGGTGGCATAAGGAGGAAGCTGCTGTTTGGGCAGCAATGCTTGGGCAGGAGCCACACAGTTTATTTCTGGGTATCTAATTAGCGGACACCATTAGGTCCCTTCAGGGGCTCCACAGACAAACTCATTGACAAAATAGAATTGTCACAGAAAAATTCTTTGTCACATGCTCAGTCGACATGGACTGTGTGCTATTTACATATTTTTGGCACAAACGAAATCTCATATGCATATCGATGTATCTTTCGCACAAGTGGACCTCCATCACTTTAAAGAGGGTAAACTCTGATCAGGAAATTTACGACGTCAGAATAAACGGATTTTTAACAGAAGTAACTGACATGCCCTAATAAGGAAATGCATACAATCAGAATACAATATCTGTGGTTTTTAACAGTGGTAACAATCTGATAATGAAAGGAATCAGATCAACATTTCTATAGCATGTAACAGAGCTTGCTCCCCTCCAGAACTCATTGTTCCAGTAGTTATCTGAAATCATCTGCAGGAGCTATTCTTTTATTTGTATATTAAGCATAATTATTCATGAATATTATTGATTATGTTTATTTGTTTAATGTTTTTATTTATTCGTATTTATTGTTTATAATATAATGTTATATAGTATTGCAACACTTGAAACGAGAGGTACTTGCCTGCCTTAGTGATATTTACTATTGTCTAAGTGTATTCCCACCTGTAGGAGGCAGCAATGGTTGTTATTAAAGGTGCTGAGATTACGCGGCTCAGGGCTGAAGGTGCAAAGTGAAACAGTCATTGACCGTATTTGCCATGTGTGATGGTGTCTGCATATCGGCCCTTTTGCGCCAAACAAACCAGTTCAAAGTACTGTGTGTTAAAATATCATATGAATAAATCCTCTCAAGAACTAAACTCAATATCGTATCCTCATCATTCAACGCGTCTGACTTTTGCACCTCTTACCACAAGGCAGTGGATTACATGGGGAAATTACAAACAAGGAGAATTTAATCTGTTTTTCCTCTACATTGTCGTTATTCAGAATATTACAGACTATGAACAAAAACGGACAATGTAAGAAAATAAAAAAATGTGTATGACAGAAAGCTAGAGTATTTTTGCAATGGTGAGCACTAGCTGGTTTATGTACTAGCTCACACTCAAGAAACAGCATAAATGCTACTCATACACAGTTGGGGGGCAGGGGTCAGTCCTTGTGCCTGTAATGAGGTCACCAGTTGAAACTAACCCAGCCTCAGCACGTCTGTGGGTCCTTGAGCAAGGCCCTTAACCCCCAGCTCCCTGGGCGCCCCAACAGGTAGCTGCACTTCGCGGACAACTTACTCCACAAAGAGTAAGGAAAATGCGAATAGTGGCAGGGTCTTCAAGCAGTACATTTGTCTGAGAGTCAGTTAATATTAGGAAAGGCACCGATTTTTTTTCAATGGCGCTAATTATCAAGAAGGAAATGGAGTACCCCAGTACCTGGTTTACGGGCACTGGAAGCTCCAGTATCAGTCAGACTTTCATGTAAGTATATGTGTGTTTAATGACTTGTGCATGTTTCATCTTTACCAGGGGCAGAGGGGAAACTCAATAAATAGCCTTCTCTCACACTTCCAGGCCTGCAGAACTGAGCATGTCCCCTGGTTTTGTGCATATGTCTGTAGGCTTTGAGTTTTTCCTATGGGGCCTTCAATTTCCTCCCAGAGTACAAAAATCCGTGCAGATCAGTTGCATTGGGGAGTCCATACTGTGATGCTGAGTGGGTGTAGGAGGAGATTGAGAGATGAAACTCCGGATGATTTACTCCCTCGGCTAACTAACCAGAACAGGATCGTACCAATACCAAAATGATAAGTTTATAAATGTTTTTCACTACCCTGATTCATTCAGTTATTTCTGTTTGTTAATTCCATCCCCCAAGCAAATACATAAATAAACAAACAAATATTCAGGGGGAATGTGTCATAGGTGATAGAATCAGTGGATGAATCTAAAGAAAAAAAGTAATGATTTCTTTCTCTCCAAAACACAATGCACAAAACTCTTAAGTTAGGTAAGACATTGAAATTTTATGACAGTAGCATGATGCAGAGGAACAACAGAAGGAAAAATCTAACTAAACCTGAGTCAACTAGGACTAATTACACTAAATTAAGTGGAACACACAAAATACCTAAAACAACTTAATAAACAAGCAAGAAATATTACATTTGATTAACTATACTGATGCCTGAGGGAAGTTCTTGTGCATAATGCAGCAAGTATATACAGCTGCAGAGACACTACACATAGTGCAAATAAATTAAAAAGTATACAGTACACACACTGATTCCTGAAAAATCTAAATACCATGGAATACTAATGAAATACTGATGATGATGATAATAATAGAAATAATAATGAATTAGTTTAGGGTATTATGCAATTGACATGTACAATTAAAAAAGAAATTGCACCAGACATTTCCTGTGGCAAAGAAGGGTTGCTTTGTGCCACATTACTCAAGTCAATTCACTTTATTTTGTATAGTACATTTTCATAGCCTTACATTGTCTCAAAGCACTTTACTTTGTCCCTGCCCAATTGTCCCAGTGAGCAAGATCTAGCCTGAAAAATTAGAAAGCGACATTGGCAAGGATAAACTCAGTCATAGTAAGAAACCTTTGGAGGAACCAGAGTGAAAGGGGGAGCCCATCCTCCACAGGTCAGAAGTCACGTTAACAAAGTCCTGATTTATATGGTTTATATGGTTCAATTAGTTAAGTCCGGATGTAAATACAGAATAACTGGCAGCAGGGCACACAGGAAAGACGTAAACAGGCAGGAGGGCAGGCAGGAGGGTGGCACAGGCAGGACGTAATGGGCAGGAGGGCGGGCAGGCAGGGCAGCACAGGCAGCCAGAACTGTTTTGCCACTGCAGTTTGTTTTACAATTTCATCTGCATTTGTTCCCCCAAGGTATAACAGCAGCTAATTTATGAACATGCTGCTTTTCAGAAAAGAAGTTTAATTTCCAGGAGCATGACCAGTGCATACATTTAGTGTTGATGGTTCTTTGTAAAATGGATGTTCTGTACTTTTATTGATCTGTCCATCCATCCATCCATCCATCCATCCATCCATCCATCCATTCATCCATTTTCTAACTACTTCTGATGAAGTTCCGGGTTATGAGGTATCCTGAAGCCCAGGCAATATGGGACAAACACACACATGCACACACATAGGGTATACCTATCCTTATGGGGCCCGCTCATTGACTTCTATTGGATAAATGCTAACGCTAACTATGACAATCTTAACCCCCACCCTGCCCTAACCATAACCATAAGTAACCAAGCAAAATAAAAGAGGTTTTGCATTTTTAGTTTTTCCACAGCAGTCACATATTTTTATAAAATAGAGTTTTCCTGGTTTTCAGTTTCGTGGTCCCCATAAGGGAAAAAAAAAACAGGTATTTATCACGCTATGGGGTAGGATAGGTATACCCGCTCGCACACACACACACAGACATGCACACAAATGGATAGATCACCACAGTTACTATGGATGTCGATCCTGCAATAATGAGACAGAACTATCATACTTAACAGGATCATATCCCTAGTTCTACATATGCATAATTATATTTAAAAAAGATCCCACGCACCTAGCACATGAGATGTTTGAACTTCTGCCCTCTGGTAAACGTTACCGCAGTATGCATTGCAGAACAACCAGATTTAATAAGAGCTTCTAACCCCAAAGCCATCAGAATACTAAATGCTAATGAACATACGTTTATGTGAAACCCTACTCTCTCTTACTCTCTGTGCACTTTATTACCACAACTGGTATTAAGTTTACTTTTTATTTATACAGTATAGTGCAATAATATAATCACGATTTGTGTGTGAGTGTGCCCTGTGATGGGCTGCCCCCCATCCTGGATTGTTCCCTGCCTCGTGCCCATTCCACATTCCGGGATAGGTTCCGGACCACCCGCGACCCAGTAGGATAAGCAGTTTGGAAAATGGATGGATGGATATAACTAACATAAGACAGACATTACACCTAACAAACAATAAACACGAAATAAAGGAGTGGATACAAAAAAAATGTAATGCAATGACCAGATTTAACACCTGGATTATGTCCCCCCTTAGTCTCCTTTGCTCGAGGCTAAACAGATTCAGCTCAGCTAACCTCTCCTCATTAAACATTCCTCTAAGACCAGGAATCATTCTCCCAGCCAAGCAAGCCTGAGTCCGGCTTCCACTCCCCCGATCCCCAGCAATGTTAACTTGGAAGGGCGTATTCTGTATGCACAACTGAGACAACCCAGGTGGAGCTTATCGGCTGGCAAAATTGCCTTCAGGTATCACCCACCCTAGTGAGAGTCCAAGCTAGGGCCGTTCTCAGAACTCACCCTAAACGAAGTCCTGCTCAAAAGTTGTAATGACCGCCTGAGGTACCTGTCAGCCTTGCCCGTAATGAGTCAGTGGGTGTAGCCGGGCTGACACGCTTTTGGGCATCCAATTGCTGAGAACTCCCCTTCGGTTCTGACAAACTGTACGATCACAAGCAGTGACAGCAGAGCCACAGACAAGCTCAACCAACAGAGAGCGAATGGTAAGCACCCAGCACCCGAAGGGCTCAACTGATCACATCCAAACGACTTCCTGATGGGATTGTGTACGTAACTGGTTTACTGTTGTTAATAGTGGTTGAACTTCTATGCAAGTCCCCTTGTTGGGGGAGATGGAATGAATGAAAGCATAAGGTGAAATAAAACCTAAAATAAATCAAAAAGGTTAAACGGGAATCAAACCAAATGAATTGTGTTTCTTATTCAATTGTAAACATCAATTAGTTATGCAACAATAACCTAATTGGATGTTAATGTATTGTGATCAAACTGATTTAGTCTGTGAAGTTGATTCCTGCTTTCAGGCAAGAACCTGTGTGTCCAATTATGCGTGTTGTATCACCGCAGTTGACCACCAGAGACCCAACTCAGATGTTGTTAACCTACTATGGCGGACCACTAGAGGTGCAATTTCAATGGAGTGGCACTGCTATGGCTTGCCACTAGAAGCGCAATTTCAAAATTGAGTGGTAGTTCTATGCCTGACCACTAGAAGCGCAATTTCGAAATGGAGTGGTAGTTCTATGCCTGACCACCGGGGGCGCAATATCGAAATGGAGTTGTAGTTCTATGCCTGACCACTGGAGGCGCGATTTTGAAATGGAGTGGTAGTTCTATGCCTGACCACTGGAGGCGCAATTTCGAACTGGAGTGGTAGTTCTATGCCTGACCACCGGGGGCGCAATATCGAAATGGAGTGGTACTTCTATGCCTGACCACCGGGGGCGCAATATCGAAATGGAGTGGTAGTTCTATGCCTGACCACCGGGGGCGCAATTTCGAAATGGAGTGGTAGTTCTATGCCTGACCACTAGAGGCACGATTTCGAAATGGAATAGTAGTTCTATGCCTGACCACTAGAGGCGCGATTTCGAAATGGAGTAGTAGTTCTATGGCTTGTCACTAGAAGCGCAATTTCAAAATTGAGTGGTAGTTCTATGCCTGACCACTAGAAGCGCAATTTCGAAATGAAGTGGTAGTTCTATGCCTGACCACCGGGGGCGCAATATCGAAATGGAGTGGTAGTTCTATGCCTGACCACTAGAGGCGCGATTTCGAAATGGAGTAGTACTTCTATGGCTTGCCACTAGAAGCGCAATTTCAAAATTGAGTGGTAGTTCTATGCCTGACCACTAGAAGCCCAATTTCGAAATGGAGTGGTAGTTCTATGCCTGACCACCGGGGGCGCAATATCGAAATGGAGTGGTAGTTCTATGCCTGACCACTAGAAGCGCGATTTCGAAATGGAGTGGTAGTTCTATGCCTGACCACTAGAGGCGCAATTTCGAACTGGAGTGGTAGTTCTATGCCTGACCACCGGGGGCGCAATATCGAAATGGAGTGGTAGTTCTATGCCTGACCACCGGGGGCGCAATATCAAAATGGAGTGGTAGTTCTATGCCTGGCCACTAGAGGCGCAATATCGAAATTGAGTGGTAGTTCTATGCCTGGCCACTAGAGGCGCAATTTCGAAATGGAGTGGTAGTTCTATGCCTGACCACTAGAGGTAACCAAAGATATAGCTAGGCGGTTGCCGACGCTAGATGAGTGACACACACATTTAATGCATGCGCATGCTGCTTGTGGCCTTCTTCTGTGCCTTGCACAGTATAAAACCCCTTAAAACAATTACTGAAGCGAGACGGCGCACGCGTTACGGCGACAGATTTAAATTGTGAGTGCACTATATCTCGTCGCAAATGGTGCTTAACCACGGCGGGTCTCAAGCACAGGAGACTCCCAATTTCTAAATGACACACACTTGGCTCACAGCGCAAAGTTGTGTTAAACTTGCTTTGTCTAAAGCAGGCACACACATACGAGTATGATCCTGATAGGTAACTAAGCTATCGGTCTTATGTCCAAGCGCAACATAATTTAGGTTAGAACCTCATAACAAGTATTCCCGTTCGCTAATAGAGAGATCTCTCCCAGGATATATAGAAACGGAGACACTCGTCCGAATTGAACCTGGAAACAAAGCGCTACATCTGAGAATCTCGTCAGACATAGGGTTAAAGTTTACTGCAGTTTAATACGAAAGAACTACAATGAAATCACCGAAAATAAAACAAAATAATATAACTACTAATAATAGAAATAAAAATAACTATAATAAGCCCATATGATCCCGCTTAAATGCCTTCAGATTGCCATGAGTGCGACTTTTGCAACCAGTTGACAGTAGCGCTTCTTCACTGCACGTTCGGTCATAAAAAGTTTAAATTGTGTGCTCAGAATAAGTTTAAACCTTGTGCCTTGTGATTATTAACCAATTTTTATGCTGAATGGTCGGCTCAAACTCAATTGCGAAACACCGTGAGTCTGTTAATGTGTGACTTAAATGGAACTCATTAATAACCAGTATCACGTAATAACCTGGGTTAGAATAGAAGGCTTGTCCAACGAGCTGCGTCACCAGGTAATGTAAACGATCGGTAGCGAAGCTCCCCTCACGGCCAATGAGAGAGAGTCTCGCGATATTTCAGGCGAATTTGAGGTTTCAGAGCGTAGATCGCACAGGCAGGGATTCTTGTGAGCACTCAATGAACGGAGGCTGAAGTTGTGTAAAAGACATGCATTTATTCCTATAACTAACATAAGACAGACATTACACCTAACAAACAATAAACACGAAATAACGGAGTGGACACAAACAATGTAATCATGAAAATGCAATGACCAGATTTAAAATGAGTAACCTTAAAAGGGAAAATACTGTTCTGCAAAGCAAGCAATTTGTGGAAATACTGTCCTAAAGTAATATAGCAGGTGAATAGGAGTTTAGGTTGTTATAAATGAAAGGAAGTTTGTTTACTTGGTTGCAGAGTGGGGGGGGGGGGGTCTTGGCAGTTGGTTGCGGAGGCTGATGAGCTGATGGGTGATGGCACTCAGGGAGGCGCGGTGTTTGCAGCGGTTGTTGGAGTGGAGCCCCTCTGATTCCCTCTCCTGGTGAAGCTTGGGCTTGGTTGCAGTTCTCTGTCCAGCTGGGTCTTCACTGATAGGCTTCAGGAGGGCTTCTTGTGGGCTTCTCTTCTCTTGGGCTGATGTTCTCTGCCTCTCTTCGTGCTGATGGTCTTTTGTTTTCTCCTCCCTTCTGTTTCTCCTCTCCTGGCTTTGTTCTGAGGTGCCAGGTTTTATAGTGTAAAGTTTGTGAATAGGAGTGACCAGGAATTCGACTCCTGGACCAATGGCTGACCATCCATTTGGCGGGCTTTCGGAAGGGGGTCTGTATCAGTCCTTTTGAGATTTATGACCAGAGTGATTTCCCTTGTATTGATGATTTTCGTTAGGCTGGTGTAACTTTTGATATATTCACTTTCGTGGTAACCACTGACCAGATTTGGAAACTGGAGTGATTTTCCATCGGTTTGATACCAAACATGCCATAGCAGCCTAGCGGTTCACACCTCATACCATCTGTAATGATTAATTAATGATTACTTATATTATGTCGTTATGTTATATTACTCACACCTTATTTTATGCCTCACAATCTATATAATTGTAAATATACTGTGTAGCTGCTGGCGCGTTCCAAACTAAATCTCATTGTACTTACAATGTCAATAAAAACATCCATCCATCCATCTAGGCAGGCCAGTGTCGCCTCCATCCTTCCTGAAGTCAGTGATTCCTTTGTCTTTGTGCTGTTTAGTGCCAAATTGTTTGCTGAACTCCAACCTATCAGTTTCTGGACCTCATCTCTGTAAGCTGACTCATAAGAACCAAAGAGATTTACAAATGAGAGGAGGCCATTCGGCCCATCAAGCTCCTTTGAGGAGAACTTAGCTAATAGCTCAAAAATCTTATCTAGCTCTGATTTAAAAGAACCCAGGGTTTTAGCTTGTGTTACAATAACAGGAAGACTATTCCATACTCTAACTACACGCTGTGTACAGAAATGCTTCATCAAATTCGTTTTAAAATGTTCTCCAGCTAATTTCCACTTATGGCCACGAGTTCTGGTATTTAAACTAACATTGAAATAGCCATTTGGCTGAACAGCATCCAGACCTGTTAGAATCTTAAACACCTGGATTATGTCCCCCCTTAGTCTCCTTTGCTCGAGGCTAAACAGATTCAGCTCAGCTAACCTCTCCTCATTAGACATTCCTCTAAGACCAGGAATCATTCTCGTTGCCCTACGTTGCACCTTTTCCAAGGCAGCAATGTCCTTCTTAAGGTATGGTAACCAAACCCGCACACAATATTCTAGGTGGGGTCTTACCAAGGAATTATATTATCGTAGCATCACTTGCCTTGTCTTAAACTCCACACACCTAGAGATGCAATGTGCCTTCTCGCGTGGTGTTCCTGCAGAGGGAGTCTGTGAGTGCTGGAGATTGGGGGAGGGGGCAGTGTGGCTATGTCTGCTCTGTGTTCCTCCAGACGAGCAAAGAAGCTGTTTAGCTCCTTTGCTAAAAGGGCGTTGCTGTTAACAGTGACAGTGTTGTTGCCTTTGAAGTTTGTAATGTGTTGTATTCCCTGCCACACCCACTGTGGGTTGTTGTATGTGAAGTAGACCTCTATTTTCTGTTTCTCTGCCTGCCTGGCAACCTTGATGCCCCTATTCAGGTTAGCTCTGGCTGCACTCTGTGTTCTTGACTGCGCTGTCTTGTCCTGTAGTATTGTATTGTTGCTCTTGTGTTTATCTTGCACTTTCTCCCTCTGTTTGTGCTCCTTTCACTCTGTATAGTTCTATCTTGCCCGCACTTGTGTCATCTTGTGTTGTTTCTGTTTTTCTTCTTTGTGTTGCACCGTGGTCCAGGAGGAACAATGTTTCCTTTCACTGTGTACTGTGTATATTGCTGAAATAACAATAAACCCACTTGACCACCTGCCTCAATTCATCCTGAAGAGTTTTCCAATGTTGTTCAAAGGTCTGTTTGTTTCGAGTGAAGGACACGCCCCTGGACGTGCTGGATAAGGGGACCACAGATCAGTGTCCTCAGTCCTGCTTCTCCCTTCAAAGCTGAGAGGAAGATGACCCGCCTGCTGCTTCTGGTTTTGGCTTATGGAGCTCTGCTTATCTCCACAGAGGCCCAGCAAGATTACCACAGTCTCCCTGCACTCACAAGACGGCCATTAAACTCGCAGTCGAAAATGCTCATCAAGGAACCCGTCAGCACATGAATTTCTATAACATCCAGGGCCGTCCGAAGGTAACTGCTGAGAAAGTGTTTACAAAAGTGTGAAACTTTCATCATCTGCAAGCTGAACTAATGAGTATCACATTGATTTTGATGTTTTAATTTCAATGCATATGATGCTTAATGTCTCTTCACAATGAAAGTGATGGTTGTATATCTCAGCCCTGGTCAATTTTACCTTCTCACAGTTTCTCTCTGAATCTGCTGCAGTCAAGTCTGTGACAGTTTGCCATTTTTTGGGTGATTATTGTTTGTTATATTGCCTTTAAAACAGTTGTAGGCAATTTTGTATATAACGTGTTTATGTGATTTAGATCAGCAGTGAATACATTGACATTGAGATTCTCTTGAGAGCAACAAAATGTCCAAAGTCAACTGCAACAGACCATCGGGCTGACTGTATTTTCATGGACAAGAGGGTAAGTAAAGAGTCACTGTGACTGTGAGCATTGGACATATCAGTTAGCAAATTAATTTAGGTTCATGTTAACTTTTTTGATGCCCTGCGGGGGAAAGTTAGCCAACAATAAAGTAACAAATACATAGGTGGCCTCAAAGAGCCAGTTCCTTCACCTTATTCTCAAATTTTAGTAGGTTTACAGGCTTAAAGGCTGGATTACCAGGCAGAAGCAAATGCTAATCATCTGAGGGGTGACCTGTAGATTATGCTTCGAGCTATGAACCCTAGCTGGCCTTATTTAAAGACCTGTGGGCTGTACTACAAAGCGGGTTTTACATACCCAGAGTTAACTCAATCGAGCCAGGTTAACTAAAACTCATTGTTGAAATCAGCCTTAAATGGCAGTGTGGTGTTTTGTGGTGAAAGGGCAGGACTTAACTCTTGTTTTAATTAGAAAGCCAGTAATTAAACCTGGTCAGAGCAGGGTAGATGTGCAGTGTGAATTACCCTTTAAATTTACCTCTTTAAATAGTGAACTACAGGACCACTTAGCTTGATCGGAGGACAGTATTTTAATACAGAGCAGTGTTCAGTTAAACGGGATTTGTTGTTCATACTTTTAGATGAACTTGCTTTGTATAATATAGCCTTATGGTGACCCTGCTTTGGAAGCTCTTTCCTCTAAAATTGTTCTGTGTCATTAAACCCTGCACTCCAGCAGCTCTGCCTTAAATCATTAGATATATCTTTACTACACCTTCTCTCACTGTATTTATTGCCCACCACTCTTTAAATACTGTTTTTGTGTGTCTGTGTGTTTTTGCAGCCATTCATTAACTGTAGAGTTTGCAGCAGACGGTCTGGTAATGATCTTACACATCCATCAAATGACTGTGTACCAAACAAGAAAGTGGATGAAGTAAGTGTAGAGAGTCTTAGCATTATGGAAATGTAACAGGTGTGTGAATTGTGTCTAAACATGTGGTTAAACTTTGATTGTGTTTGTACATGCAAAAATTTGATCAGAGTACTGTTTATTAATGACAATGTTACTTTTAATCTGAACAACAGTGGCAGCACCAAGGAAAAGCTTGGGGGGGGGGGCTCTAGCTCCTCCTCCAATGACCATAGTACCCCCACAGCACCCCCAAAATATTGGTTTCATTTTTTCTTTAACTATCTGTAAAATCTGTATATTGTGTAAGACATTTTTGCGGTTTTTACAGCATACTTGTAGTGTATTTTTTCTTCAAAGTACACATAGAGGCTCTGTGAGCTAGACGTTAGAATTTCATATTTTATCCTATTTTATCCATGCTGTAGCTTATCGTGCTGTGTGCTTCTATACACCATCTACATAAGCTGAAAAGCTAAAGCACCCGGTCTAAATAATCTCACTCCCCTATAGCACCTGTAGCATTAAGTCACTGGCGCTGCCACTGCTGAATAAACGACTCCAATCTGACTAAACCGCTTAACTTTTCCTCCCCATGTTACATTTCAGGACAAACGACGTAATATGTGTCCTTCTGATAAACCTCTTCTCAGACCTAAAACTGCCTTGGCTTCCAAGGACACTAAAGAAGCTGAAGGAGACCGTCTGACTGTTTCTGATGGCTGATGGTCCTGCAATGTGGACCAGAGGAGGAAACTGGGAGGGAAAATGCTTTGCTTTATATCATGCCCACCCAAAGCCCCCAGTGAGTAAGCCATAGGCGCCGATAGGATGGAAAAACTCCCAAGAAGGAAGAAACCTTGGGAGGGACCAAACTCAAAGGGGGAGCCCATCCTCCTGGGGCCGGCAAAGTGTAGGTGCAGGATCACAAAAAAACTTGACGAGAGAAATGAGAGAATTCGACTGTCCCTCACAAAAACTGTAAAGTTTTAGTGGCTAAATTGCTTTTTCTATGCCTTTTCAAACAGGAGGAGATTTGTTTGGCTATACGTAGAAATTTTCTATACAATTTAGACAGCACAGAATCATTAACCTACTTTAATGCATTTATTAATACAACCACATATTTCACACATTTTGACATCAGTCATGCAGTGAAGATACAGTCTCTTTATTTCTTGACGCCAACCCTCCCCATTAATCCGGGCTTGGGACCGACACCTAGTTGAGCTGGCTTTCTCCCTTAAGTGGCTGGGTTAGGCTAAACTATGCACATATTTATGAAGACTACTATAAATTTATAAAGACCTCCCTAAATATGTAGTCTAACAAAACGCAGTTTAAAGAAGGTAGCCTACCTGGTAAACAAAGAAATTAAAAGGCCCACAGCATATAATCGGGCTATATCCAAGCAGTTTTTAAGAACGTAACCTACATGGCGAAATTGAATTACTTTCTGGACCAACAAACGCAACCAGACATGAACATTATGCACCTTCCTAGTCTTGATGTATGTCGTCATACAGATGAGGACGTTAAGGCAGCCTTTAGGTCCGACCCATCATGCACTGCAGTTTTTTGCAAATTCCTCAGATGGAAAACCATTAAATACCTCTTCTATTACCTTATATTACCTTATATTCATGTAATAAATATACAAATATCAATTAGTTGGAAATCAGCCAGACAGACGTAATTACTACAAATGGTTTCCACTGTATTTGTGACTCTGAGTGCCGCAGGCTTGGATGCAGTGCCGCACCATTTTGGGCATGCACTGGCATGCACTGGCCAATCATGTAGCACTTCTCTCATAAATATTAATGAGACATCACCTACCACCCTGCAAAAAAGAAATTTGCCGCTCGTCCCCCTGCACATGAACCAACATGGCTGTCTCAACCAGCGGAGCTCCGGAGCCTCTGGAGAAACACGCGGCAAAAAAGGCTCGCATACGGTCTTCCAGAGTTTGGGAATACTTCAGTCATGACACCTTTTCTGCGCCTCTACTGTAGCTGGCGTTAATGACGCTGTTTCAGCCATTTTATATTTTCTGTTTACTTATTCTGTCATGTAAGACTGAGACAAATTATCGTTTACGACTATTCTTACACACTGTAGCCTGACTTGCTGACTTAAGTAAGCTTAACTATAAGCTACCTTTGCTAGTGTTTGTGAATAACATGTTTCTCTAGTTATGAAATTATTCCATGTTTTAGCATCTGTTTCAACATTAAAGTCAAATTGGTATATTGAAATATGTAAAAACTATTGAACTATTAGCTTAAGTCTAACATAGAAAATCCTACTGAATCTCTTAAGATTTTCCTTTTTTGTTAATGCACTAATGTTTAAGAAGTGTCTTAAATTGAATTTCAGATTTGTGTGTGGGTGGGAGTGGGTGAATTGTATTAAATTCATACATTCATTCTTTTGGCTCAGACATTACTGACCTAAAACAAATTGAGGCATTGGGTAAGTGCTTAAATTAGCTACTAAATGGCAAAAAATATTCTAAATATCACATTTTCCATTCTTCGGTATAATTTTAATGAATCACCTATGCTGCCAAACATTAACGCATAGATTGTCACAACACTCTATGTTTTAGTTCTTCTTTATGTGTATAGGACGGTGTGATGGTTCTGGTGGTGGGTGTGGCCGACGCTGCTCGCGATGTTTGGCTATGCTGCAGTCCCAGGGACCAAGTTGGAACACATTTCCACCTTCAAGCTTAGGTGGAAAAACGGCACCGAGACCCAGCAGCAGGACAACTTCTTGTCCAGACAACCAGCCCTGCTTCATCATTGAAGTAAGCCCTGTGAACAGGAGCGAGATGTACTTCTGCAGTGGATGTTATAGCGGAAAGAACATCCCCATCCTCACGTCTGCCGGAGTGCCCCCTCAAGTGGGTGTGTGACTTAACTCGATGGATGAATTGGACAGAATGTACTGTTACTAGAGGTCGACCGATATGGGTTTTTCAAGTCAAGGGTCAGGCGATGGCCGATATATGCTGCTGATTTTTTTTGGCCGATAATTGGACGTTTTCCCCTCTATTTGCATGGTAAAATATCACACTAATAATAACAAACGATACACAAAATTTCTCAATTTAGCATTTATTGAATACTCAACTTGGAAACAATAACACATTTATAAACAATAAAAATAGCAGCATCAGAATCTCTGTTAGTGCACAATATAGCAGCAAACTCCTCATGTTTGACGGAAGGAAATTTGTAAACAATACAAAAAGGAATAAGCATGTTATCTTTAGTTGTAATCCCACTTCCAGTCCCTGAGTCTTACTCACCACACTCATACTTCACAGCAAACAGACAGCAGTTAATTAACCAGAAGAGAAAAATGCAAAAACACAACAGAACTTGTAAATAATAACAAACTAATAGACAATAAAAATAGCAGCATCAGAATCTCTATTAGTGCCAAATATAGCAGCAAACTCCTCATGTCTGACGGAAGGAAAATTTGTAAATACACAAAGGAATGAGCACATCTTCAGTTTTAATCCCATTTCCAGTCCCTGAGTCTTCCTCATCCCACAAGCAGGCAAGGCATGTCACCCCGGTTGTGTGACACTTATTTTATATAATAAAATAAGTGCCCCCTGCGGCCCCAGAGCCCGAGCAGCCGTCTCCGCTGCCTGCAGCTACCGCGCCCACGTCCGAGGCGCTTTCCCTGCCTGCAGCTCCCGGGCAGGCGCCCCCTCTGCAGCCTGCAGCTCCAGTCCCTGGCCCCACTCCAGTCCCTTCTCCCCCTGTGACTCTGGTACCCTCACCCCGACGAGCCCGACCCCGGCCGCAGGTCCTTATGTCTGTGTCCCATAAGGGGAGAGGACACAGACGCACGGCTGGGGTCCCACCCGCCCAGCCCCCTGGCTCGCCCTCCCTCGCCGGCGCTAGGGCTTGGTCGGCACCTGCGGGTCCTGGCCCTCCGGGTCGGCTGTCGTCTGCGGGTCCCCCTCCGCGGCCTCGTCGCCCTGCCTCGGTCCCTCCTCCGGCGTCTTATCGGTTGCCTGCGGGCCCCCCGACGGCGGCTCCTCATTCGCCTGCTGGTCCTCCCGCTCTGGCGTGTCGGAGGACGTCGCCGTCTGCTGCGGCTCCCCCTCTCTCCTTGCCCTCGCCAGGGTCCCTTCCAGCTCCTTCGTCCCCTTCCCTGGTCTCCCCTCCGACTCCCTCCTTCGTCCCTGCGTCTGTCCCTCACCCCGTCTCCTCGGCCCCTCCGGCTCCGGCCTCCCGGCCGCCTGCAGCCCTTCCGGCTGCCTCCCGTCGCCCGCTGGGTCTCCCTCGGGCTCCTCTTGGTTCCCCCTCCTTCTCTCCCTGGCCTCCCGTCTTTGTCCCTCCTGCCTCTGCTCCCCCTCGCTTTGTTCCTCCTGTCTCTGTCCCTCCTCTCTTTGTCCCTCGTCCCTCTGGCTTCTGCTCCTCTTTCCCCGATGTTCCCTTCGTTCACTCCCGGTCCTTTTGTCCTGCCTGTTCCCTCCGTGTCCCCCTTTCTGATCTGTTTCTCTGCCTTTCCTGTCTTATGTCAAGTCTTGTCCTGGCTCCTTCCCCTGTGCCAGTTCTGTCTGTCCGTTCTGTTCCCTGTCCCTCATTAATGAGGTTTTATATAGATATACATATATGCCCGGCTTGTCCGCTCCTCGTGTGTGCCACGCCCCCTGATTACCCACGTGTGCTTCCCTGATCGTCTCCTGCTTTGCCCGATTACTTTGATTAGTCATGACCTATTTTAAGTCCTGGTCTTACCTGTTTGCCCTGTCCGTCATTGTAGTTTGTCAATGCCTGCGTTCCGTCCTGCTCTACCCGCTCCGTTTCCCCGATTAAAGACCCGTTTTCACAAACACAAAAAAAACTATATGTATACATATACATACACTGAACAAAAATATAAACGCAACACTTTTGTTTTTGCTCCCATTTTTCATGAGATGGACTTAAAGATCTACAATTCATTCCAGATACACAATATTACCATTTCTCTCAAACATTTCTCACAAATCAGTCTAAATGTGTGATAGTGAGCACTTCTGCTTTGCTGAGATAATCCATCCCACCTCACAGGTGTGCCACATCAAGATGCTGATCTGACATCATGGGTAGTGCACAGGTGTACCTTATACTGCCCACAATAAAAGGCCACCCTGGAATGTGCAGTTTTGTCTCACAGCAAAATGCCACAGATGCCACAAGCATTGAGGGAGCGTGCAATTGGCATGCTGACAGCAGGAATGTCAACCAGATCTGTTGCTCGTGCATTGAATGTTCATTTCTCAACCATAAGCCGTCTCCAAAGGCGTTTCAGAGAATATGGCAGTACATCCAACCGGCCTCACAACCGCAGACCACGTGTAACCACACCAGCCCAGGACCTCCACATCCAGCAGGTTCACCTCCAAGATCGTCTGAGACCAGCCACTCAGACAGATGATGCACGGCCCCATGTTGCAAGGATCTGTACACAGTTCTTGGAAGCTGAAAATGTCCCAGTTCTTGCATGGCCAGCATACTCACCGGACATGTCACCCGTTGAGCATGTTTGGGATGTGCTTGACCGGCGTATACGACAGCGTGTACCAGTTCCCACTAATATCCAACAACTTCGCACAGCCATTGAAGAGGAGTGGACCAACATTCCACAGGCCACAATTGACAATCTGATAAACTCTATGCGAAGAAGATGTGTTGCATTGTATGAGGCAAATGGTGGTCACACCAGATACTGACCGGTTCTGAGTCCCCAGACCCCCAATAAAGCAAAAAACTGCACATTCCAGGGTGGCCTTTTATTGTGGGCAGTATAAGGTACACCTGTGCACTACCCATGATGTCAGATCAGCATCTTGATGTGGCACACCTGTGAGGTGGGATGGATTATCTCAGCAAAGCAGAAGTGCTCACTATCACACATTTAGACTGATTTGTGAGAAATGTTTGAGAGAAATGGTAATATTGTGTATCTGGAATGAATTGTAGGTCTTTAAGTCCATCTCATGAAAAATGGGAGCAGAAACAAGAGTGTTGCGTTTATATTTTTGTTCAGTATATATATTTATGGGTGTATCGAGACTAGATGGTCAGTATGGATAACTAAGGTGCACTAAAACTGGGTGAGCAGGCAAGGCATGTCACCCAGGTTGTGTGACAATTATTTTATATAAATGTATATATGTATATATATATTCCATCCACCATCCCTCCTTTACGGAGAACTGCGTTATTTTTATTGTCCATTACGAAAAAAATTAAAAAACTATATATATATATATATATATACATATATATTTATGGGTGTATCGAGACTAGTTGGTCATTATGGATAACTAAGTTGCACTAAAATTGGGTGAGCAGGCAAGGCATGTCACCCAGGTTGTGTGACAATTATTTTATATATATGTATGTATATATTCCATCCACCATCCCTCCTTTACGGAGAACTGCGTTATTTTTCTTTTCTATTGCTAATAAAAAAACTATATATATGTACATATATATATATATATATATATATATATGGGTGTATCGAGACTAGATGGTCAGTATGGATAACTAAGGTGCACTAAAATTGGGTGAGCAGGCAAGGCATGTCACCCAGGTTGTGTGACAATTATTTTATATATATGTATATATATATTCCATCCACTATCCCTCCTTTATGGAGAACTGCGTTATTTTTATTGTCTATTGCAAAAAAAAACACAAAAAAACTATATATATATATATATATACACATATATATTTATGGGTGTATCGAGACTAGTTGGTCATTATGGATAACTAAGGTGCACTAAAATTGGGTGAGCAGGCAAGGCATGTCACCCCAGTTGTGTGACAATTATTTTATATAAATGTATATATATATTCCCTCCACCACCCCTCCTTTACGGAGGACTGCTTTATTTTTAATATCCATTGCGAAAAAAAAACACAAGAAAAAGAAAAAATATCTATATATATATACATATATATATATATATATATATATATATATATATATATATATGGGTGTGTCGAGACTAGATGGTCAGTATGGATAACTGAGGTGCACTAAAATTGGGTGAGCAGGCAAGGCATGTCACCCAGGTTGTGTGACAATTATTTTATATATATGCATATACATATTCCATCCACCATCCCTCCTTTATGGAGAACTGCGTTATTTTTATTGTCTATTGCAAAAAAAAAACAGAAAAACTATATATATATATATATATATATATATATATATATATATATATATATATACATATATATTCATGGGTGTATCGAGACTAGATGGTCATTATGGATAACTAAAGTGCACTAAAATTGGGTGAGCAGGCAAGGCATGTCACCCAGGTTGTGTGACAATTATTTTATATAAATGTATATATATATATATATATTCCATCCACCATCCCTCCTTTACGGAGAACTGCGTTATTTTTCTTTTCTATTGCTAATAAAAAAACTATATATATATACATATATATTTATGGGTGTATCGAGACTAGATGGTCATTATGAATAACTAAGGTGCACTAAAATTGGGTGAGCAGGCAAGGCATGTCACCCCGGTTGTGTGACAATTATTTTATATATATATTCCATCCACCATCCCTCCTTTACGGAGGACTGCTTTATTTTTAATATCCATTGCGAAAAAAAAACACAAGAAAAAGAAAAAATATCTATATATATATACATATATATATATATATATATATATATATATATATATATATATATGGGTGTGTCGAGACTAGATGGTCAGTATGGATAACTAAAGTGCACTAAAATTGGGTGAGCAGGCAAGGCATGTCACCCAGGTTGTGTGACAATTATTTTATATAAATGTATATATATATATATATATATATATATATATATATATATATATATATATATATATTCCATCCACCATCCCTCCTTTACGGAGAACTGCGTTATTTTTCTTTTCTATTGCTAATAAAAAAACTATATATATGTACATATATATATATATATATGGGTGTATCGAGACTAGTTGGTCATTATGGATAACTAAGTTGCACTAAAATTGGGTGAGCAGGCAAGGCATGTCACCCAGGTTGTGTGACAATTATTTTATATATATATGTATATATATATTCCCTCCACCACCCCTCCTTTACGGAGGACTGCTTTATTTTTAATATCCATTGCGAAAAAAAAACACAAGAAAAAGAAAAAATATCTATATATATACATATATATATATATATATATATATATATTATATATATATATATATATATATATATATGGGTGTGTCGAGACTAGATGGTCAGTATGGATAACTAAGGTGCACTAAAATTGGGTGAGCAGGCAAGGCATGTCACCCAGGTTGTGTGACAATTATTTTATATATATGCATATACATATTCCATCCACCATCCCTCCTTTACGGAGAACTGCGTTATTTTTATTGTCTATTGCAAAAAAAAAACAGAAAAACTATATATATATATATATATATATATATATATATATATATATATATATATATATATATATATTCATGGGTGTATCGAGACTAGATGGTCATTATGGATAACTAAAGTGCACTAAAATTGGGTGAGCAGGCAAGGCATGTCACCCAGGTTGTGTGACAATTATTTTATATAAATGTATATATATATATATATATATTCCATCCACCATCCCTCCTTTACGGAGAACTGCGTTATTTTTCTTTTCTATTGCTAATAAAAAAACTATATATATATGTACATATATATATATATATATATATATGGGTGTATCGAGACTAGTTGGTCATTATGGATAACTAAGTTGCACTAAAATTGGGTGAGCAGGCAAGGCATGTCACCCAAGTTGTGTGACAATTATTTTATATATATGTATATATATATTCCATCCACCATCCCTCCTTTATGGAGAACTGCGTTATTTTTATTGTCTATTGCAAAAAAAAAACAAAAAAAACTATATATATATACATATATATTTATGGGTGTATCGAGACTAGTTGGTCATTATGGATAACTAAGTTGCACTAAAATTGGGTGAGCAGGCAAGGCATGTCACCCAAGTTGTGTGACAATTATTTTATATATATGTATATATATATTCCATCCACCATCCCTCCTTTATGGAGAACTGCGTTATTTTTATTGTCTATTGCAAAAAAAAAAACAAAAAAAACTATATATATATATACATATATATATATGGGTGTATCGAGACTAGAAGGTCATTATGCATAACTAAAGTGCACTAAAATTGGGTGAGCAGGATAGGCATGTCACCCCAGTTGTGTGACAATTATTTTATATATATGTATATATATATATATATTCCCTCCACCACCCCTCCTCTACGGAGGACTGCTTTATTTTTATTTCCATTGCAAAAATAAAAAATTTTAAAACACAAAAAAAAAAAAAAAACGAAAATAATAATAATAAAAATAATTTTGAATGTGTATTCAAATAAGTTTGAATGTGTGTGAACTATATATAAATATATATATACACATGCATATACAGAAATATATACACACACACACATATATATATATACACACACACACACAGACACACACTCACATAAACACATACACACACTGTGTACAGTCTTATGCAAAGGTTTGGCACCCCTTGACAAATAACATCTTTTCAATTACAAAAGCAACAATATCAGTTAATACAGTCTCTTTAGGAACTGGGGGAAAAATACACAATATTTTCAGCAAACATTGATGAATAGTTACTTTTTATGCCATAAATTGAACAAAATTACAAAATAAAAACATTATTATGGCACTCTGCAAAAGTTTGGGCACCCTACGTAATCAGTACTTAGTAACACCTCCTCTGCCAGATATCACAGCTTACAAGCGCTTCTTATAGCCAGCTGAAAGGCTTTCAGTTCTTGTACTTGGGATTTTCTCACATTCTTCCTTGCAAAAGGCTTCTAGTTCTGTAATATTCTAATATATCAAGGGCTGTATTGTCAAATAGGAGATCGGCAGCATTCTCCCACCTGAGAAAACTGTACTACAATGCCCTTGATAGTGTGTAGAAACACACTCGTCAGCTCTAGTCCTCCTGTAACAACGCAAAAGGACTGGCAACCCTCAGGTATTTATGCGTGCGATTGTATGATAAATTCACCCTGACAGTCTCACACTTCTCTTGGTACCAACAGGTCTCATGGAATATATAAAAGGCAACTGCAACAATTATACTCGGCACTAAACATCGAGGCACGGAAATGCAGCAGAGCTTGTGTATTTCTCAGGATGCATTCTAGTAAAATGCCCGGAAAATGAGCTAAAGACATATTTCAAGGGGCACTATATAAAACCGATGGAAATTTTACTGATTAAATAAAAGGAAAAGCATCGTTTGAAAAATCACAAATGTTTCTAAGATTCAATGCATCGCTTTTTGACCACATCATAGCGATGAACACATCATTGTTCCTGACAATGTCCTAATACAGAAATAAAACTTTATGTTGGTAAACTCAAAAAGCCTTCAGCTGTCACACTGGCTAACGATCTCAAACGATTATAAAGCAGCATTTTGAAAAGCGCTGTTTTAAAATAACAGATACAACACTTACCTTGTCTTCTGGCCAAATGCTTTTCACGGCTTGGCACTCCAACGGTGCTGAAACGAAATTTGTATTTCCTCCTACCTCGTTGGCCCTTCAGTTCTTCTTTTCTCCCTTTGGATGTTTTTTTCCTTCTTCTTTGGATATTGTTTTTTATTTTTGTTTGTTTTTTTTTTACTTTGCATGTTTTTCCTTCTTCGGATATTATTTTTTTGGCTTATTTTTTTAGACGATGTTTTTTTCGTCTTCTTTAAAAATTGATTTTTTTCGTCTTCTTTAAATATTGTTTTTTTTTTCATCCTTTTGATGTTGTTTTACGGAACAAGAGCCGTACAGTGCTACTCTATCAGGAGGTAGCGCCAACTGAACGCCTTGAAGCAGTACCCAGCTCTTTTATAGGGAGCGTCAACCCGAAGTCAAGTTCTAGAACGTTGCACTCACTTTTCATTGGTTTCCCAGCTATGCTGTCAGAATAATGTTTGCTGATTGGTCGAAAATTTTAAAACGTACCCGAGTACTGTAAAAAAAACTCAAGATCTTGCTACCCTACGGAGCACCCATAAGGTGATTTTTTTTATACGTTATATGCAGCTATTTGTAGCAGGCCGTAATTAGACTAATCCACCCTTTGTCAATAAAGCCAACAAGAGAACAGGTTGCCCAAAGTTTGCTCAGGTACACGCCACAGCACAACCTTAAAAACACATCCAGCACAAATCACACTAGTGAATGACACAGCAAATCACAGCAATAAAAAAGACCCCTATGGGCAATCCAGCACCCAGACTACAGGTGCCAAAAGGCCCAGCCTGCCTAATAATGAACCCAAAATATACATACAACAAAGAAAAAGACACAAACAAAAAAGAAAATAAAACTAGCCAGCTGCTCCCACTAAACCCCGCTCCCGAGGCCACTAAGCCGGCTGGCTTGATAATACACGATACAACCTCAGATAAAACATATTAAAGCAACACCAGGGAGGTTTACAACCTGATCCTTAAAATTATCGACCCGTAATTCCACCTTGAAAACCCCTAAAGAACAGTAGTTTACCCCATGACTCACTGCCCCATTCAAACAAAAAAAAAACAGGTTTTTGGGGTAACCTTTAGGTCAGCTCTTCAAAACCAGGTATGAGGACTCTTCAGCTAATCAGTCCTCTAATTAGAAATCTAATTAGGGAGTTGCAGCGAAAACCTGCATACACACCGGCCCTTTGCGGATAAGATTGTTCACCCCTGAAACAAGCAAACAGAAAGGCTGCTACACTGCAAATTCAATATGCCCGCCGATGCTCCACCAAATCTATCAGGACCCTGCCTGTCTTTCCCGTGCCTGCTCCTTTGCCAATATGCCCTACCATCGGAACATGCACAGCCATCTCGCCCCGGCTATGCCTCCAGTCCGAACTGCAGTTCCTATACCTGCCTATAATTGCCTGGCTACAATCCATCCCCCAAAATGAAATTGATGACCCAACGATCACAGCTAAGAATTCTATCCCCAAACCACTGGTCTTCCTCCCCAACCGAACGATCATTCACTGACCGTGGTAACTTATAAGGGTTGGTATGATGACCAGTGGTGGACCTCACCGAACGTTTAACTGGTCTCTACACCTCGGGGGGGACATAACCTCCTCCATTATACGAGGCCTACTTGTGGATGCTCTATTGCGACCCCTCCCACCAGCCCTGTCCCCGTAAAACCACAGAGTCCTCATCCGATTCCATTTCTGTTGCCCCTGTGGGCAACCCAGACTCAGGAGACATTACCAGAACATCTTCCCCTGACATAACAACCCCCTGTGGTACTGGACGCAACTCTGTTCGGTGAACTTGACGGACAACCCCGTCCCCCTCCATTGGAGTTGCAGAGTAAACTGCACCCTGATCTTGGGGACACCGAACTACCATATACAAACAGGCATCCCAATGATCCTGTATTTTACCTCGAACATGGTTCCGCAAACACACCAGCTGACCTTCATCAAACCCCTAATCATTAACCAACTCATTGTGTTTCCGATTTCGTGGTGTGGCTTGTTCCTCCAACTAAGCCTTCACATACTCTTGAAGCACCTGCAAACTTTCCTGATGGTTTTGTACCCATTCCTCCAAAGGTCCACCATACTGACTGATCCCGGCAGGAGCCTGAAGATAGTGTATCGGTAATCGAGGCTCACAGCCAGACCTTAAATAAAAAGGCATCATCCAGTCATTTGGTGGGGTGTAGTATTGTAAGCTTCTCTGCTGGAGGAAGTGTGTGAAGCAAATTGTGCAAAAAAAATATTAAAGCAACACCAGGGAGGTTTACATCTAGATCCTTAAAATGATCGACCTGCAATTCCACCTTGAAAATCCAATTACCATATAAAGGATACAAGATGTAAAGATGACAAATGACATGGCACACATTTGTTGTTTAGACTGTTGTGTCAGGTTAATTGAAAGCTGAAGGATCTTAGTGTTTACTAGTCTAAGTAACAGAATGTCTAAACACTGTGCTTGCCTTTATGGGTTTTTAAGCAGAACATATAGGTATAGAAACATATTAACATTACGTTTCACGATTCACTGACTGGAGAATAGGAGAATATACACATCAATATTACTACTTAAGTTAACTAACCCTAATCCCAACCCCTATTGGCACGGAGCCCGCCAGGGTTCAGGTGAGATATAAATCTGTAATCTGTATCAATGGTTTTGCTATCCATACCCACCCTATTAATGTTAGCTTCCCAGGGTTTCTTGTTAGACAAGCTCTGTGTCTCTCTATACCCCCATTTACTGCACGACTGATTGTCCATTTATAAAGAATCAAATAGGGTGAAGATGGTTTTAGTTTACAATTACTCTGGAAGGTGACCAGATTAAAAAAAACTAAATACCATGCCTACGTGTATGTAATCTCCATCACAGTCCCCATTTTCCCCATAATCCTCGTTTTGATAGTGCCAATTTGTGTAATGTGAGTTTTTTTTTTTTTTTTAAAACTGTTATAGAAGAACATACTGGATGCCACATGTGTACAATTACCCCTTTCTAATTAGTGGGGTCCGTTGTGTCAGCTACAGCCTTTACTAACATACACATAAGTATACAGTCTTACAGCACTTTTGTTTTCCTTTTGTATTTAATGGTTTTCCATTTAGGGGGCAGCATGGTGGTGCAGTGGTTAGCACTGTTGCCTCACACCTCTAGGGCCCGGGTTCGAGTCTCCACCTGGGTCACATGTGTGTGGAGTTTGCATGTTCTACCCATGTCATCGTGGGGTTTCCTCCGGGTACTCTGGTTTCCCCCACAGTCCAAAAACATGCTGAGGCTAATTGGAGTTGCTAAATTGCCCATAGGAGTGTATGCGTGAGTGAATAGTGTGTGAGTGTGCCCTGCGATGGGCTGGCCCGCCATCCTGAGTTGTTCCCTGTCTCGTGCCCATTGCTTCCGGGATAGGCTCCAGACCCCCCGCGATCCAGTAGGATAAGCGGTTTGGAAAATGGATGGATGGATGGACAGTTTTCCATTTGAGGAATTAGCAAAAAACTGCAGTGCATGATGGGTAGGATCTAAAGGCTGCCTAACGCCCTTAATTTGTTTGCAATTTCGCCAGGTAGGCTACCTTCTTTAAACTGCGTTTTGCTAGACTACACATTTCGAGATGTTTTATTGTAGTCTTGGTAAATATATATATATAGTTTAGCCTAACCCAGCCACTTAAGGGAGCAAGCCAGCTCAGGTAGGTGCCAGTCCCAAGCCCGGATTAATGGAGAGGGTTGGCGTCAAGAAATAAAGAGAAATAAAGACAACTAATACTCCTAGTTTGCGAGATCTGACTGCAATGGCAGCACTGCTACAAGGGTGTGGATAAATCTATACAAATATCACCTGCATGCACATTACTTCTTTTACAATAACCAACTCCTGATCCATACTGTTAGTCGTGAAAAAAAAAACTATCGTGTACATAGAGGCCCTGTGTAAAAAGATAACTGCCAAGGAAAAGATCAAAAACATTTATTTCAAGGATACAAAGTTTTTATGGTCATGTACAGTGTACAGTGCAATTCTTATTTGATTAACTTGAATGTCTCCACAGACTAGACGATTAAACAAATAAAGCAGCGCAACATTACAATAACTAATAACAAATAAACAAAGCTCACGAGTACTATTACAGTATTTATATCATTTATTTAAACTTAATTTTACCAGGTAAATTAACTACAAAGCAGTTACCACTGCTTTACCTGCTTCTCGGGAGAAATAGCAGATATACGTCATGTATGTGACTAAATTCTTAAGCCAATAAGGGCAAAGTTGTGTCGTAATGGAGGCGGATCCAGTTTGTGCAGCCGGTTAAAGACACTACGGGCATGTAAATGGAGAACGAAATTATAGTTATAATTCGGCGTGTTCGCGAAAACGACTTCATTTATTTTCTTATTGATTTATCGACAGACCATCATACTTTTTAGACGTTATAATAACAACACTCTATTGATCCCCAAAGAGAGAAATCCAAATCCAACTTCCGACAAAAGTTCTTCAATCGCTACAGCACAATTTGAGCCACTGATCGGCTTTAATTGCTTTGTTTTATTTTTGCGTTTCAGGCAAAACTACATAACACTTAAAGACACTACGGGCATGTAAATGGAGAACGAAATTATAGTTATAGCGAATCTCCTACACACAATACCAAGGTTACCGAACTTTGGTCAGCTGGCCGGAGTGAGACGTTCAATTCCAATCCCAAAAACTTGGGATGCCTTACTTGGGAGAACAGAATACCAGAATAGAGTAGGTTAAGTCCAGCCTTGGCTTCCAAGCTGACGTTTTTCTACATATGTGCTTGTGTATCATGGACAGTAAGAGGGGGCAGGCAAGGAGAGAATTTCTCTCTTTGGGGATCAATAGAGTGTTGTTATTATAACGTCTAAAAAGTCTGTCGATAAATCAATAAGAAAATAAATGAAGTCGTTTTCGCGAACACGCGAACAGGGGCCGGACCGGGAGATTCGGTATAACTATAATTTCGTTCTCCATTTGCATGCCCGAAGTGTCTTTAAGTGTTATGTAGTTTTGCCTGAAACGCAAAAATAAAACAAAGCAATTAAAGCCGATCAGTGGCTCAAATTGTGCTGTAGCGATTGAAGAACTTTTGTCGGAAGTTGGATTCGAACCCACGCCTTACTTGGGAGAACAGAATACCAGAATAGAGTAGGTTAAGTCCAGCCTTGGCTTCCAAGCTGACGTTTTTCTACAAATGTGCTTGTGTATCATGGACAGTAAGAGGGGGCAGGCAAGGAGAGAATTTCTCTCTTTGGGGATCAATAGAGTGTTGTTATTATAACGTCTAAAAAGTATGATGGTCTGTCGATAAATCAATAAGAAAATAAATGAAGTCGTTTTCGCGAACACGCTGGAAAAGCCAGGGGCCGGACCGACTGTAGGGGGCGTGGCCAGAGACAGCCTGCTGACCATAGCTGTCAAGTCTCCCGTTTTGGCCGGGAAACTACCGTATTTTACTTCTCTTTCCCGCCGTCCTCCCGTATTAGTATTTTCCCGTAAATCTCCCTTATAATATATATATATATTATATTATATAGTTGCTGGATAGTGTAGTGGTAAGATCGCCGCCTTTCACACGGGAGACCGGGGTTCGAATCCCGGTTGTGGCCAGAAACAACTGCTATCACAACTAGAGATTGATGAGGTACAACACGATTGCTACGACAAGGGGGAGCCAGGACGACAGGTCAGGGGGGAGATATCATCATCCCCACATTCCGAGATTATATACATACATATATTATATACATACATACATATATACATATACATATATATTAGTAGGCTGAATACAAGAGCAGCTGACCTGAGAAATAAGAAATAACCTGGACCCTCCGAATGCGTGAAGTACCCTCAGAAAGTCTACTAGAAGATGTACGTAGAAGACTACTACAGATCAGCTGATCTACAGTGATCCTGGAGCCGGACCGTCTTTGAAGACTCCGTAAATCTCCGTATAATAATATATATCTACGGAGAAATTTAATAGTTCTCGTCATTAGTGAACGTGTGTATCGTGGACAGTAATCAATAGAGTGTTGTTATTATAACGTCTAAAAAGTCTGTCGATAAATCAATAAGAAAATAAATGAAGTCGTTTTCGCGAACAGGGGCCGGACCGACTGTAGGGGGCGTGGCCAGAGACAGCCTGCTGACCATATATTTATTTATATTATATTTTATATAATTTATATTATTTTATATTTCCTGTCTTAAAATGTAAGGGATACTGGATACTGGATACTGGTGGGATGGCTCACGGCGGGTGCCGGAAAATTTCCTTTATTTTCAAATCCAAACCTTGACAGGTATGCTGCTGTTCCAAATCATGGGTGCATGTTACAAGTGCGGAACATATTTTAACTTAGTACTAACTTAGCATCATATTTGATCTGATTCGACTGAATATCCCAGGTTTCCATCTCTCATGCATCTGGTGTGACGGGAACGAGAAAGGAGAAAGCAGAGAACAAGAACAAGATTTGTAAATGGGACCCCCGGCATGAAAAATAGAATAGTTCTCGTCATTAGTGAACATGTGTCTCGTCATTGTGTATCATGGACAGTAAGAGGGGGTTGTTATTATAACGTCTAAAAAGTCTGTCGATAAATCAATAAGAAAATAAATGTGATTTGAAAATAAAGGAAATTTTCCGGCACCCGCCGTGAGCCATCCCACCACCGCAACCAGGCTCCAGTATCCCTTACATTTTAAGACAGGAAATATAAAATAATATAAATTATATAAAATATAATATAAATATAAATATATAAAATATATAAAATATATTTTTGGCCACAACCGGGATTCGAACCCCGGTCTCCCGTGTGAAAGGCGGCGATCTTACCACTACACTATCCAGCAACTATATAATATAAGGGAGATTTACGGGAAAATACTAATACGGGAGGACGGCGGGAAAGAGAAGTAAAATACGGTAGTTTCCCGGCCAAAACGGGAGACTTGACAGCTATGGCTGTCTCTGGCCACGCCCCCTACAGTCGGTCCGGCCCCTGTTCGCGTGTTCGCGAAAACGACTTCATTTATTTTCTTATTGATTTATCGACAGACTTTTTAGACGTTATAATAACAACACTCTATTGATCCCCCTCTTACTGTCCATGATACACAATGACGAGACATGGCCAGAGACAGCCTGCTGACCATCAAAAGAAAACAACTGGATGTGCATGTCAGGTATTGGGTGAATTATGAGAATGGCTCTCGAGTGCAGTCCTGGTTCTGGGATCACAGTACATGAGCCACTCCACTGCTGAAGACTTACTGGAGAAGTTTAAGGTAAGCCATTCAATAACATTTAAACTCATTAACGAACCCATGATTTTTAAATATCCATGGTTTATCTTTACATGTGTTTAAATGGGAGAACCATATTTATTGGTAAGCATATTTTAAAGATTTTATTGCTGCTTCATGGCTTTTGCTGCAAAAAAAATAGTTCATTGAGGAAATAGAATGTTTAAGTGTTGTGTAGCAACATGTACAGCTGTTGTACAGGCAAAAACTCTGGCTCAGTCCAAAGGAGGTGGATATAGGAATGGCTGTCATCAAGGTGGGACTTCTGTGAATTCACTGGTATCTTTACATACAAATGTATCAAACAATTGTGAAGTAAAAAATATGTGAATAACATGGAGTTTGAGCTGGTTTGATATGTACAGCTGAGGTAGTGTTAACCTTGGGCTGAGTGTGCAGAAAGATTCTGGAAATTTGACAAACCATCTTTTTGTCAGAGACAGTCAGGAGCCAAAGGCAGTGGAAGTGACCTTGGTGTCCTTCAGATTAAAAAAAATTGCCAGATTGTGCTCTCAAAAATGTGCAAAAAGGCCTTGGATAAATGCCCTCTGAAGTACTCGATTGTACATGAGATGACGTGCTTGGACCCAAACAAAATGCACACCAGCCAGATAACTGCCAGCAGAAAAGGAGAAATCTCATGCAGAAGTTTGCGCAGGAGAATCGGTTGGCAGGCAGGATATCTGCTGGTAAATCATAGGATAAGAATAGGATAGTTCAGAATATTATTTTTAAATTATGCTTTTCTTTTTTCACATCTAACTGAATCAGGGACGGATTACAAACCGGGTTAGCGGGGCCGCTGCCCAGGGGCCCTTGGGGTGCAGGGGGCCCGTGGGCCCCAAGCCCAAAACAATTTGCAACGCTTATCAGCAATGTATTTTCGTTTGTCTATTTTAGAGGGCCTACATTCTTTGATCCTCTGCCTACAAGGTCCCCTGACCCTATAGGGAGGGTGTTTGGCTGCCAAGGGCCCTTGACTTGTGGTGGTTGTGGTGGTGGTGCAGGTGGTGGTGGTGGGGGGGGGCCTCGCGAACGTTTTACCCAGGGGCCCACACAACCCATAATCCGTCCCTGAACTGAATAGTGTTAACACGTAGATTTTAGCAGTATTTAGAAGACCGACTCTTGGTGTTTGAAAAGAAGCATCAGCCCAGTTATATTTTCTTTGATGAGCCTAGAGATATCTCAAGATTAAATTAAAATGATTGCACATTTATGGTATCATAGGAAAATTGGGTTATAAATCACTTTCCTATTCTACATGTGATTCTGTGTATTGACATTGTTGATCTGCATCTAATCTACTGTAATTAATGTAATTACAGGTGATGCAATATCCCAGCAGTCTGATAATCACCTGCACAATGAGGCAAAAGGCTTGGATTTTATATCCTTCATTCCTTCAGCACCATCCAAAGTTGATGTCTTTTTACATCAAAAAGTTAGTGGGCCTTATCCTGACCTCTGGATGTTCTGCAAGAACTTGCTGCTGCTGTCCTATGGGCAAGCCGAAGTGGAACGAATAGAGGTGGAGACCTGCAACTTATCAGAGGAAACAGTTGTTGCACAGAGGCTTATATGCGACCATGTCAGAGTGTGTGGGGGAGCAACCAAAGCGCCTCTGACCAAAGGTGAAAGATGAGCGAAAAGCAAAAAAGAAAACTTGAGGAACTCAAGAGGAAGAGAGTCTCACTGGAAAGTGTATGTGAGAGTTTACAAAAGGATGCTGAGCACATGGCAGAGGAAGCAGAGAGTGCTGCTGGAACCAAAAGGGCAACATTACTTACCAAGTCCAATACTCTGAGCCGACGAGCGAAGGAGGAGAAAGAGCAGTTGGTGGTCTTAAATGCAGATACTGAAGAATAGGCTACTGAACTGTGACTCCTAACACATCAAGAGTGAATCGGTGGAAACAAAAATATTTAGGTTCTTTGCATTTTTGGAGTATTTTACTTTCTGTGCCTGTTTGTACATTGTTCACAGCCATAATACTTTATAATTACAAGGTAGTTTTATGTTAGAGCTCTTGCTCCAATAAATATGTGCCTTGTAATTAACTAAATTCTAGGCTATTCAGTTTTTTTTGCCCTCGTGATGGTCGTGGGTTGTGAAAAAAGCCTTCTTCTTAGGGGTACCGCTGGGGCCAGCCGGGCGTATGTCGTGGCTTCAGTGAGTACTTATGTTTGTCATGCTGCCTGTGTACTTTATAGCGGCACAACATATTTCTGCAAATTGCATGCGTCAAATTGTCTGTCTCTCTTAAAAAATATGAAGTGTCACCAAAATTTTAAACGGGGAATCAATCTCAATGAAAAATATTCGTCAAGTAACGTTTCTAAAATAATATAGACATACTAATAATTATATATTAATAAATCGGATGAACGATGCATCCCAAATTGTATCCGCTGCGCACTTCTTAATCAGGGCAATCGCATCGTGGAGGTTTCTGCAGACGCCCAAAAAGACTTACTTAAGAAAACTGTTGCATGATAATTTGTACCATTTTCAAGGGTGGGGGGCGTGCAGTAGATGCCCCCTTTATTTTTGTGCTTCTGCCGTTCAAACCGAGCAGCACTGAGTTTGTCATGGCACCTGACGCCAAATCTACTGCTTAGCTGCTACAGACAGAACTATCTTCAAATCACCACTAGGGGGTGTCAATGCTGCAGCTTCGTTCTATGGTTGATCTTTTTCAAAGACAGTTTTTTTTCTCTCTCTCCACATAATCAACTTAACTGATTAGCGTGCTTTCATAGTAATGGTTTTTAATCCGTGTTAATCTTCTGAACAATGACTAGTAAAGGTTCTATGAGGTTGTCCTACTTACTATGGATTTTAAGTTTTTTATCAAGGTGTTAAAACGTACCACAGTTGCCAGTCCTGTGTTTTATGTCTAGCAATTTGTACAGTTTGCGTGTTCGCGAAAACGACTTCATTTATTTTATAATATATATATATATATATTATATTATATAGTTGCTGGATAGTGTAGTGGTAAGATCGCCGCCTTTCACACGGGAGACCGGGGTTCAACTGCTATCACAACTAGAGATTGATGAGGTACAACACGATTGCTACGACAAGGGGGAGCCAGGACGACAGGTCAGGGGGGAGATATCATCATCCCCACATTCCGAGATTATATACATACATATATTATATACATACATACATATATACATATACATATATATTAGTAGGCTGAATACAAGAGCAGCTGACCTGAGAAATAAGAAATAAGCTAAGCTGGAAACCTGGACCCTCCGAATGCGTGAAGTACCCTCAGAAGGTCTACTAGAAGATGTACGTAGAAGACTACTACAGATCAGCTGATCTACACCACAGCAACAGTGATCCTGGAGCCGGACCGTCTTTGAAGACTCCGTAAATCTCCGTATAATAATATATATCTACGGGAACGAGAAAGGAGAAAGATAAAAATAATTTAATAATAAGAGAAAAATAGAATAGTTCTCGTCATTAGTGAACGTGTGTATCGTGGACAGTAATCAATAGAGTGTTGTTATTATAACGTCTAAAAAGTCTGTCGATAAATCAATAAGAAAATAAATGAAGTCGTTTTCGCGAACAGGGGCCGGACCGACTGTAGGGGGCGTGGCCAGAGACAGCCTGCTGACCATATATTTTATATATTTATATTTATATTATATTTTATATAATTTATATTATTTTATATTTCCTGTCTTAAAATGTAAGGGATACTGGAGCCTGGTTGCGGTGGTGGGATGGCTCACGGCGGGTGCCGGAAAATTTCCTTTATTTTCAAATCCAAACCTTGACAGGTATGCTGCTGTTCCAAATCATGGGTGCATGTTACAAGTGCGGAACATATTTTAACTTAGTACTAACTTAGCATCATATTTGATCTGATTCGACTGAATATCCCAGGTTTCCATCTCTCATGCATCTGGTGTGACGGGAACGAGAAAGGAGAAAGCAGAGAACAAGAACAAGATTTGTAAATGGGACCCCCGGCATGAAAAATAGAATAGTTCTCGTCATTAGTGAACATGTGTCTCGTCATTGTGTATCATGGACAGTAAGAGGGGGTTGTTATTATAACGTCTAAAAAGTCTGTCGATAAATCAATAAGAAAATAAATGTGATTTGAAAATAAAGGAAATTTTCCGGCACCCGCCGTGAGCCATCCCACCACCGCAACCAGGCTCCAGTATCCCTTACATTTTAAGACAGGAAATATAAAATAATATAAATTATATAAAATATAATATAAATATAAATATATAAAATATATAAAATATATTTTTGGCCACAACCGGGATTCGAACCCCGGTCTCCCGTGTGAAAGGCGGCGATCTTACCACTACACTATCCAGCAACTATATAATATAAGGGAGATTTACGGGAAAATACTAATACGGGAGGACGGCGGGAAAGAGAAGTAAAATACGGTAGTTTCCCGGCCAAAACGGGAGACTTGACAGCTATGGCTGTCTCTGGCCACGCCCCCTACAGTCGGTCCGGCCCCTGTTCGCGTGTTCGCGAAAACGACTTCATTTATTTTCTTATTGATTTATCGACAGACTTTTTAGACGTTATAATAACAACACTCTATTGATCCCCCTCTTACTGTCCATGATACACAATGACGAGACATGGCCAGAGACAGCCTGCTGACCATCAAAAGAAAACAACTGGATGTGCATGTCAGGTATTGGGTGAATTATGAGAATGGCTCTCGAGTGCAGTCCTGGTTCTGGGATCACAGTACATGAGCCACTCCACCGCTGAAGACTTACTGGAGAAGTTTAAGGTAAGCCATTCAATAACATTTAAACTCATTAACGAACCCATGATTTTTAAATATCCATGGTTTATCTTTACATGTGTTTAAATGGGAGAACCATATTTATTGGTAAGCATATTTTAAAGATTTTATTGCTGCTTCATGGCTTTTGCTGCAAAAAAAATAGTTCATTGAGGAAATAGAATGTTTAAGTGTTGTGTAGCAACATGTACAGCTGTTGTACAGGCAAAAACTCTGGCTCAGTCCAAAGGAGGTGGATATAGGAATGGCTGTCATCAAGGTGGGACTTCTGTGAATTCACTGGTATCTTTACATACAAATGTATCAAACAATTGTGAAGTAAAAAATATGTGAATAACATGGAGTTTGAGCTGGTTTGATATGTACAGCTGAGGTAGTGTTAACCTTGGGCTGAGTGTGCAGAAAGATTCTGGAAATTTGACAAACCATCTTTTTGTCAGAGACAGTCAGGAGCCAAAGGCAGTGGAAGTGACCTTGGTGTCCTTCAGATTAAAAAAAATTGCCAGATTGTGCTCTCAAAAATGTGCAAAAAGGCCTTGGATAAATGCCCTCTGAAGTACTCGATTGTACATGAGATGACGTGCTTGGACCCAAACAAAATGCACACCAGCCAGATAACTGCCAGCAGAAAAGGAGAAATCTCATGCAGAAGTTTGCGCAGGAGAATCGGTTGGCAGGCAGGATATCTGCTGGTAAATCATAGGATAAGAATAGGATAGTTCAGAATATTATTTTTAAATTATGCTTTTCTTTTTTCACATCTAACTGAATCAGGGACGGATTACAAACCGGGTTAGCGGGGCCGCTGCCCAGGGGCCCTTGGGGTGCAGGGGGCCCGTGGGCCCCAAGCCCAAAACAATTTGCAACGCTTATCAGCAATGTATTTTCGTTTGTCTATTTTAGAGGGCCTACATTCTTTGATCCTCTGCCTACAAGGTCCCCTGACCCTATAGGGAGGGTGTTTGGCTGCCAAGGGCCCTTGACTTGTGGTGGTTGTGGTGGTGGTGCAGGTGGTGGTGGTGGGGGGGGGCCTCGCGAACGTTTTACCCAGGGGCCCACACAACCCATAATCCGTCCCTGAACTGAATAGTGTTAACACGTAGATTTTAGCAGTATTTAGAAGACCGACTCTTGGTGTTTGAAAAGAAGCATCAGCCCAGTTATATTTTCTTTGATGAGCCTAGAGATATCTCAAGATTAAATTAAAATGATTGCACATTTATGGTATCATAGGAAAATTGGGTTATAAATCACTTTCCTATTCTACATGTGATTCTGTGTATTGACATTGTTGATCTGCATCTAATCTACTGTAATTAATGTAATTACAGGTGATGCAATATCCCAGCAGTCTGATAATCACCTGCACAATGAGGCAAAAGGCTTGGATTTTATGTCCTTCATTCCTTCAGCACCATCCAAAGTTGATGTCTTTTTACATCAAAAAGTTAGTGGGCCTTATCCTGACCTCTGGATGTTCTGCAAGAACTTGCTGCTGCTGTCCTATGGGCAAGCCGAAGTGGAACGAATAGAGGTGGAGACCTGCAACTTATCAGAGGAAACAGTTGTTGCACAGAGGCTTATATGCGACCATGTCAGAGTGTGTGGGGGAGCAACCAAAGCGCCTCTGACCAAAGGTGAAAGATGAGCGAAAAGCAAAAAAGAAAACTTGAGGAACTCAAGAGGAAGAGAGTCTCACTGGAAAGTGTATGTGAGAGTTTACAAAAGGATGCTGAGCACATGGCAGAGGAAGCAGAGAGTGCTGCTGGAACCAAAAGGGCAACATTACTTACCAAGTCCAATACTCTGAGCCGACGAGCGAAGGAGGAGAAAGAGCAGTTGGTGGTCTTAAATGCAGATACTGAAGAATAGGCTACTGAACTGTGACTCCTAACACATCAAGAGTGAATCGGTGGAAACAAAAATATTTAGGTTCTTTGCATTTTTGGAGTATTTTACTTTCTGTGCCTGTTTGTACATTGTTCACAGCCATAATACTTTATAATTACAAGGTAGTTTTATGTTAGAGCTCTTGCTCCAATAAATATGTGCCTTGTAATTAACTAAATTCTAGGCTATTCAGTTTTTTTTGCCCTCGTGATGGTCGTGGGTTGTGAAAAAAGCCTTCTTCTTAGGGGTACCGCTGGGGCCAGCCGGGCGTATGTCGTGGCTTCAGTGAGTACTTATGTTTGTCATGCTGCCTGTGTACTTTATAGCGGCACAACATATTTCTGCAAATTGCATGCGTCAAATTGTCTGTCTCTCTTAAAAAATATGAAGTGTCACCAAAATTTTAAACGGGGAATCAATCTCAATGAAAAATATTCGTCAAGTAACGTTTCTAAAATAATATAGACATACTAATAATTATATATTAATAAATCGGATGAACGATGCATCCCAAATTGTATCCGCTGCGCACTTCTTAATCAGGGCAATCGCATCGTGGAGGTTTCTGCAGACGCCCAAAAAGACTTACTTAAGAAAACTGTTGCATGATAATTTGTACCATTTTCAAGGGTGGGGGGCGTGCAGTAGATGCCCCCTTTATTTTTGTGCTTCTGCCGTTCAAACCGAGCAGCACTGAGTTTGTCATGGCACCTGACGCCAAATCTACTGCTTAGCTGCTACAGACAGAACTATCTTCAAATCACCACTAGGGGGTGTCAATGCTGCAGCTTCGTTCTATGGTTGATCTTTTTCAAAGACAGTTTTTTTTCTCTCTCTCCACATAATCAACTTAACTGATTAGCGTGCTTTCATAGTAATGGTTTTTAATCCGTGTTAATCTTCTGAACAATGACTAGTAAAGGTTCTATGAGGTTGTCCTACTTACTATGGATTTTAAGTTTTTTATCAAGGTGTTAAAACGTACCACAGTTGCCAGTCCTGTGTTTTATGTCTAGCAATTTGTACAGTTTCTTCAGTATAAACACATGCCATGATCTGTGAGAATCTCCTCCAGAACTCTGCATTTCCTCAAGATCTTTTTGTAATATTGCATCATGGCACTGCTCAGAACAACACAGATGGTGCATAACAACACAAGGGAGTACAAGACAACATGGTGCAGAAACAGTGCGATACAAAGCAGGACAAAACTGGATGATACGTGGTCAGTGGTGGATAAAGTGCAGTAACAGCTGTACAGTGCAGCTGCCGTGGAAATGACTGTTACAGGGGATGCAAAAGCTGCAGGTTTGAATTGTTTGGCGAATGAAGCTGTTCATGAATCTGCTAGTCAGTGTTTGTGGATGGTGGTCAGAGTCCTGGATTATAGACTGAACCTTGTTACTGTGGCAGTTAAAGTACAGCTGGTCAATGGAGGGCAGTTCAGTGCGAATGATGTTCTTAACAGACTTCGCAATGTACTGCCTTCCTGTCATGTGGCTCCACCATACCATAGTACTACTGTAAGAACTAGGGATGTAACGATACATTCAACTCACCATTTGATACGATTCACGATTCTGAGTTCACGATACAATTTTCTCATTTTTTGCAGAATGAGCTGCAGACAAATATATTCAAAAATATTCTTATATTTATCTTTCTGAACTGTTGACACTGTTGTGAACAGTGCAACTGAATTTGAATAAAATACTGTTGAAAAAAATCCCAAATCAAAATAAGTAAATAAAAAAAAATAAATCAAATAAATAAGCTAAGGTTTGCATGTGCAGCTTTTTAGCGTGCTTTGCCCTTTTAATAATCTTCACTCAGCTCACGGTGGTGCCAGTGGACCTGTTTGTGTATGTTATCAGTCTATTACAATGTTTGCATGCAGTTTATGTCTTGTCTGTGCTTTTCTCGCTGTTTCCTCCTCGTTTGTGATTACCGGAAAGCTAATATGCTGCCACACCGCCAATTGAAGATCGGGCGGTGCGTCCATCCATCCATTTTCTGAAACCACTTAATCCCAACTGGGATCGCGGGGGAGACCGGAGCCTATCCCGGGAACAAGGGGCGCAGACAGGAACCAAGCCCAGGCAGTCACCTACACACCGCAGGTCGCACACACTCACACAACTACAGGGCCAATTTAGACTCACCAGTCAACCTATCCTGCATGCTTTTGGACCGTGGGAGGAACCTGGAGTCCCCGGCGAAAACGGGGAGAGCATGCGAACTCCACACAGAAAGGGCCCTGGACCGAAGCCAGCACTAACCACTGTGCCGTCCTCAGTTTCAAATTCATTCATCATCTCGCGTTCGCTCAAAACCAAAAACTGACGTACGATGTCGACGTGATACGCAGTGACATCTGACGTCAAACTCACATTGTGAAATCAAATGTAATATTACACCAGTTTTTCTGTTAAAGTACTGTGAAGTACTCCTACAATAGTGATTCATTTTCCACATCAGCCGGTTTAAATCTTCATGCATTTGCACCGATTTTTAACTGATTTGTGATTCATCATTACATGCCAGGGCCAGCAGCTCTGCATGGCTCGACCCTCATAAACATTCTCCACACATGCTGTTCAGGCAGTGGCCACAGAAATTCCCCCAGTGAACTTTATGCTTTCTGTCGGAGAGTATGCTGTGTTCTGGCCTTAAACCCTGCATACTACTTTGCAGACTTTGATCCTCTTAACAACAATTGGCATTTCTGGTGGCTGAATATCCATCCATCCGTCATCCAACTGCATGCTTAAAAGCTGTGAATAATAGTAATAATTCTTAAAATTGCAACTATCTAGAATTTCAGCCTAGTTACTCAGCTAAATTACTATTTAAACCTAGAATAATTTCTATAAGGGGCGGCATGGTGGTGCAGTGGTTAGCACTGTCGCCTCACACCTCTGGGACCCGGGTTCGTGTCTCCGCCTGGGTCACATGTGTGTGGAGTTTGCATGTTCTCCCCATGTCGTTGTGGGGTTTCCTCTGGGTACTCCGGTTTCCCCCCACAGTCCAAAAACATGCTGGGGCTAATTGGAGTTGCTGAATTGCCCGTAGGTGTGTGTGTGTGAGTGGATGGTGTGTGAGTGTGCCCTGCGATGGGCTGGCCCCCCATCCTGGGTTGTTCCCTGCCTCGTGCCCATTGATTCTGGGATAGGCTCCGGACCCCCCGCGACCCAATAGGATAAGCGGTTTGGAAAATGGATGGATGGATAATTTCTATATGTGTGATAGAATCAAAAAATATTTTGTTTTACATATAAATCTTCACAAGGTGTATTACACATGGTATTCCCCAGACACCGCCACCCCAACAGATGCTTTGTTTGTTAAGACAATAGCTCAGAAAGTGGTTGATCGATCTTTTGCAGCTTTTACCAAGGTTTGTACAAGCCAAAATTAAATTTTGAAACGGATCCCTGCCACACCCTGCCCTCCTGAACCTCCCGTTTCCTCCCTAGTGTGGTATAACGTGCCATGCCTGTTCCGCGTTTGTTTTACCTCTCCTTCCTGCCCTTGTGTTACTCATTTCAGGTGCCTCTAGTTTGCTCCCTGCTTAGCCTTGTATAAATGTGCTTCTCAGTCCTGCCTTTAATGTTGCTGCTGCTGTTTGCCTGTGTGTTCTTCCCTGCTTATGATTCCCCCGTGATCCAGTTGTGATCCAGTTGTCTTCATATCATGTATTCACATTCCTCAGCTGAGAGTGAACAAAGTTCTGTGGAAAGTATCTGACTACAGATAGACTTTCACCCAGTTCTCTGCGGGAGCTCTGATTACAGAGTGACTCCCCGACTACTTCTGAAGCCCTTCCTTAAGTATCCAGACCAGGTGATGGCATGTTTCTGAAGACTGACTAATTTCGGTCAATGGTTAATTTTAGGGGCATTGCTGACCTTGGTTCTCAAGTCCCCAGCCAATCAGATCACTTTAGGGGGTGGTTGTAATTCCCTTGTTCTACCATGAGAGAATCTCTCTCAGTTTGGTGGGTTGAGCCGAAGTTTCTGTATTTCTCTTAGGAAAAGCTATACTGCCTTAAATCTGAGAGTATAATACTCCTCGTCTCATGCCTATTCAAACGAGACCAAACATGCGTGTATTTGTCCCTAACATCTATGTGTGCTGAGTTATCCTGTTTATAGTGGAAAAGGTGTCTGTGTCTGGAGGCTGACAGCTGTTGTTGCTGTGGATTGATTGTGGAACTCTGGTCACTCCGGGGGTGAAAGGTCTTGCTTTTTCTGTGCTGCTCCAGTTATTCCTATCCAGTCTCTCAGGAGCCGGCAGGCCTTTGCCTTCCTTAAAAGGGGTGGTTTGACGAGTTGAGTCCAGTCTTGCCTGGGCCAGCGGAGCTCTGAAATAGACTGATGCAGGCTGATCAGAGTTGGGGCCTGCAGGACCTATAAGTTTTATGTCCTTACAGAATGTAAGTGGCATCATACTAAACTAGTGGTGTTCGAACTAGCATGGAAAGAGGCTATGGGTAGCTACAAAAAGGCTCTTAGTGCCGCCAAATCATCTAGTATCTATCAGAACTAATTGAAATAAACAAAAATAATCCTAGATTCCTATTTACTATGGTGTCCAAGCTGACTAATAACCAGACCACTGGTTATTTTCCAGTGACGACTTTATGAAACTTTTTGACCAAAAATATGCTCAATTAAACAGAACATTTTGAATATTGAATATTGGTTAACCAGTCAGAACTGATGTACTTAATTTTATCTTCAAATTCATCTACTTGTATGCTAGACCCTGTTCCATCAAAATTATTCAGCGATGCTCCCAGCATTGATTGAACCGCTACTAGCAATAGTTAAACTAAAACATATAATCATATTACCCCAATTTTATCTTCACTGCACTGGCTGCCAGTTAGATTTCGTGTTGACTACAAAACACTGCTCTTAACCTATAAAGCTGTAAATGGTCTTGCACCGCAGTATGTGAGTGACCTCATTTGCGTTCCGAATCATACACTTAGATGACGAGATGGAGGTATTCTATCCGTACCCAGAATAAAGAACATTACCTTTGGGGGAAGAGCATTTGCTCATAAAGCACCACAGCTATGGAATAAACTTCCTATTAGTGTTCGGAACTCAGACACAATCTCTGCTTTTAAGTCAAGGCTTAAGATGTACCTCTTTCGCCAGTCTTTTGGATAGTTAAATCTTCTTTTCTAAGGTGAATGGGAAATCTGGAGGTTCATAGTTATTTGAGATTGAAGGGGAAAGGGGGGATTGGTGCTGTCGTCCTGCCACTCTCGCCGATCACTTAAGCTGTGGATGGGAGGTGGCTTGACGCCAAAACCTCTGTAAACCCTCATGCCTGTGCTTCCTTCCAGGTCACTCTTTTAGGCAGGCTGTCATAGTTGCTTTAGTCCTGCCGGTTAGGTGTAGGGCAATAACTCTTCTCCATCTTCTCTTTTTCGAGCTGATACCGAGCCGACTACACCGTGTGAACCCGCACCTGGACTCCTGGATATAACTACATGAAACCAACTGGGACTTTATAACTATATGAACTCTAATGAATGTCAATGTAAATGCAGTTTCATGCTCCTTGGTCGCCCAGAGGAGGATGGGGTCCCCTTCTGAGTCTAGGTTCCACTCAAGGTTTCTTCCTGCTAGAGGGAGTTTCCTTGCCACTGTCGCCTCAGGCTTGCTTGGTGGGGTTCTGGCCGGTTAAATGTAAAGTGCTTTGTGACAATGCATGTCGTTAAAAGCGCTATATAAATAAAATTGAATTGAATTGAAGTGCTTCCTCAGATTCATTTTTAAATGTTCTCCAGCTAATTTCCACTATGGCCACGAGTTCTAGTATTTTAAATTAATATTGAAATGGTCATTTGGCTGAACAGCATCCCGACCTGTTAGAATCTTATATACCTGGATCATGTCCCCCCATAGTCTCCTTTGCTTGAGGCTAAACAGATTCAGCTCAGCGAACCTCTCCTCATAAGACATTCCTCTAAGTGCAGGAATCATTCTAGTCATCCTACGTTGCACCTTTTCCAAGGCAGCAATGTCCTTCTGAAGGTATGGTGACCAAACCTGCACACAGTATTCTAGGTGGGATCTTACCAAGGAATTATATAATCGTAGCATCACTTCTCTTGACTTACATCTCTAGGTGTGTGGAGTTTAATCCAACATCCTTTTGCCTTTTTTTAATGCTTCCCCACACTGGCAAGAGTGGGACATGGAAGTATCAACATACACACCGAGATCTTTCTCGTAATCAGCTACCTTTATTTCAGTGGAACCCATAAAATATCTGTACTTTACTATATTTACTATATTTCTGCTCCCTGCATGGATTACCTTATATTTATCTATGTTAAATTTCATCTGCCACGTATGAGCCCAGTCGCTAATTAAATCCAGATCCTGTTGTAGCCTCTCTGGACATGAGACATGATCTAACATCAATCAGAAGATACCACACCAGCAGATAATGATTTCTGGAATAGTAAAGTTAAAGGTTGGCTAATAATACCCCTCATCTCTTTTAAAACTATAGATAAGATGCCATCAGGGCCTTGCGATTTATTTATTTTGAGCTTAGCTAGGCTTTGTACCACATCAGCCTCAGTTATACATATATTGGTCATAGACATCGTTGTATTTGTACTAAATGGTGGTAAGCTATTCTACTGTGAACAGCCATTGTAAAATAATCATTAAACTCATTTATATCAATTTCATTTTCAATTATAAGGCCCTTACTATCCTGCAAATGAGTGATTTTCAGCTTTTAGAGCTCTTTCGGAGTTAAAATATTGGAAGAAACTTTTAACGTCATCCTTATAACTGTTATTAACTAAACCTGTAGACTTAGATACTCCTGCTTTATTTTGAAATCATTAGTTAATTTCCATTTGTGGAAGAAAGCCCTTTTGCTCCTGACTTTATTCTTAATTTTCGTAGTAAACCACCTGTGACATCGCGTGCTGGACGAACAGGCAGGAAGCGAGGAATCAAGGATCCGGGAAACGGAGAGTCGGGAATGAGGGTTTATTGATGAAAACAGGTACCAACAGCGAGAGATTTCAATGACAGGACTGGGGAAACAGACTTGAATGTGGACTAAATACACAGGACTACTCAAACTGACAGAAAACAGCTGGTTACAATCGGGGCAGCACACATGGTTAATGAGGGGGCGTGGCACACACGAGGATCGTACAAGCAGGTCATGACACCAGCTTGGTTGCAGTTTCCTAGATTTAGTTTTTCTGGAAACGGGTATGAAGTTCTTTTGCACTTGCAACAATGTGCTTTTAAAAAATTCCCATGCCTCTTCCACAGTATTGCTATTTAACTCCATCCGATTTACAGTTTCTAGTTTCAGTCTCATACCATTGAATTACCCTTCCTAACATTGTATACTTTTGTTTTGGACTTGGTTGAAGACTCAGGCAGCAGGAGTTGCCCCAACGTTGGTATGTCCTTATCCATAAGGGGGAGTAAACGTTCTGGTTTCCCGACCTTATAGATGAAGGAGTTGGGGGATGTTGCCAGTGACCTGCCGGATTCCAGGCAGAACAGGCCTCGCTATGCCACAGCCCTTCAGAGACTGGGCCTTCCGTGCAGAACCTCTGCATCCAAATTAGACCAGTTGTTTAACAAAACCCTAAAATGGGGTTATTTTTGACATGGAACGGGACTTTGATTCAACAACCCATTACTTAGTTGCGGCAAGTACCCAATATCAAGTATAGCTGCAAAGAATCTGCCAGAGATTTTCAGAGAAGTTCCCCAGATGCATGGACTGGACTAAGGTGCGTCAGATTAAACAGGAGCCTGGTAAATTCTGTGAGCCCCACGCCAAGTGACTGATGGAAACATACTCCAGCTACAGTGAGATGGACCCTCCAGCGGACCGAGAGTGGGATTCCCTCTGGGAGCGACAACTCGTGCAGTTGCTGGTGGATGAGCTGCAAACAGACATCAAGAAGGACTTCCAACCTCACAATCATTTACCAAACCACTTCAGGTAACTTGTAAAGATGTAGGTATTGGAGTATTCACACATTCATTTGCAGTGTCCACCTCCTGTCCGGTAAATTTGGCAGGACAAAATTTGAATAACCTATAGGCCAGACTCATGAATGCGGCTGAACGAGTAAAGGTAGAACAGGTGGCCAATCCTGTTATACAGTCCTAGTAGATTGAGAACCACCTGATTGCAACTGTAGTTGGAATCAAGGGCTGAGCAGCATGGTGGCCTGGGGGACAATTATGAAAACACAGACCCACTGATATCCTTAAAACCCACAATCAAAAGAGGAGTCAGGATGGCCAGTGACATGTGCTGGCTAAATGGGGACAACAAAGAGAGAACAGAACAAGGCAGGGAGGGATTCTGACACAGGTGCCATGCTACTTTGTTTAAATATGCTGTAATGTTTTAGTGCAAGCCTTAGACAATGGAATCTCTGAATGACGCCGCAGTCTGGCTCTTTCTGAAGGTCCTATACTGTAACCGTCCTGAGAAGTTGTTTGCATGCACTTGCTGCCTTGACACTTGTTGATGTGCGTGTGCCCTGCTCGAGCAGTAAAGGGGAGATCACATGCAGAGCTGATTTTCTGTAGTTCCTTAGAATAAAAATAGAATATTCTCTTCAAATAGGAACACATGCTGCGTTTGATTATTTCACTCCAACTCGGACAAAAACGTCACGAAAAACATCACTTCCCATTAGAAACGCCTCTTTTATGACGTTAATGTCTGACAGAATCTTCTTGTCCGAGTTGCCCCTGTGACGTAATTTCAACATGGCGGCTTACACACTCAACATTAATTCTATTTTACAAATCCTTAAAAATGTTTATTTTGTTAAATTTATTATTATCCCATCCATCCATTTTCCAAACTGCTTATCCTACTGGGTCACGGGGGGTCCGGAGCCTATCCCGGAAGCAATGGGCACGAGGCTGGGAACAACCCAGGATGGGGGGCCAGCCCATCGCAGGGCACACTCACACACACCATGCACTCTCACATGCATTCCTACGGGCAATTTAGCAAGTCCAATTAGCCTCAGCATGTTTTTGGACTGTGGGGGGGAACCGGAGTACCCGGAGGAAACCCCACGACGACATGGGGAGAACATGCAAACTCCACACACATGTGACCCAGGCGGAGATTTGAACCTGGGTCCCAGAGGTGTGAGGCAACAGTGCTAACCAGTGCACGACCATACCGCCCATTTATTATTATTATTATTTATAATTATTAGTAATTATTAATGTAATTGCACGTGTTCGATTTAGAGAATACCATATTGTGACCGTAAACAGTATCCTAACATGCAATATCAGATTTTTACCAGACTTGTTAGTGTTTTTGGTTTGTTTGTAGTTTGTTTGCCTCTCGAAAAAAGAATATCGCTATGAATGTACTAAAATACTTTATAAAGCTTTTAATGTGGTTTGACTAGTTCCTGTTTCTTGTTTATTTGTCTGAAATAATAATCTTACTCCATAACTGCTAAAATATAAAGCAACAACACAGCAGCGTATTCATGGAGGCAGCCATGTTTGTTCCGAGTTGTGCTAGCTTGAACGGGAGATTGTTGGATGTGATGTCACCCAATTTGGAATTTCCAAGTTCCGAGAGAAAAACGAACGCACCACAAGACTCTGGCTGGAAATTTCTACAATAGAGCCATTTAGTTATTTCTAGAAAAATATTTAGAGCCAATGACCTGATGTCATTGTAACACAGGTCACTGTCCGTGGTGCTGAATTCTCTACTTGATGGGCTGGTGCTGAATGAATATGACAGCTGGCCAACATGTCTGTGTGCTTCCACTGACTGGCACCCAGACATATAATGACTTTTAACAATGAGGAGGGAAACGTCCAGACAGGAAATTAGTCAACAGTAATTAGTAATCACATATAGTTCTCATTTATCATGATGTAAAATTCAAAAACCTTTTTTTTATTATTAAGGGATAAATGTAATTGAGTTTTAATGTATCCTTTCCGCTCTTAAAATCGCAAATTATTTCTGACTATTAATCTGCACATTTTAATAATTTCATTAATATTACCTAATTGGTTTGTCTTTTTTATTAAATTTTAAAACTAGCTGTACAATTGTTGATGTTGTTGCTGTTCTGAATGTCATTGGCCTGTTGCCTTACGTCTGTCTAAACATGAGTGAGGGGATGGATGCACTATTCTATGGGGGCCTCTGTAGAGAATAAATGATCCTAATTTTATATTGAGAGAGATGGTTAATTCCTTTTTAATCCATACTGCGTTCAGAGCCCCTGTTCTGCCGTTGATCACTGCTGCATATCATCCCCAAACCAATGGCCTGGATGAGAAAACGAATGATGACATAAAATGGTAAGTCTGTTTTTGAGGTTGTTTTAGAACTGTGTGAGACAGGCTCTATTCTTTTAACATTACATCAGGAATTACTGATATTATTGACAATCAATCCCTTAATATACAGTATCTCACAAAAGTGAGTACACCCCACACATTTTTGTAAATATTTTATTATATCTTTTCAAGGGACAACGTTAAAGATATGAAACTCTGATAGAATGTAAAGTAATCAGTGTACAGCTTGTATAATGGTGTAAATTTGATGTCCCCTCAAAATAACTCAACACACAGCCATTAATGTCTGAACTGCTGGCAACAAAAGTGAGATTAAAAATGATTTGTGGCAAGATCGGATCATGTGTGTTGAAGAGTTTCTTATGACTGACAAGTAGTTATTTAAAAACATATCTTGAAACAGCAAATTACATTGTTCTTAATGCTTTTAGAAAATGACTCTTTATAATGATCTGTGAATAATAATAATTTGCTATGAATGTTTTTCCACTTCAGCTTTCCACAATTATTCTTCCCGATGAGAAAAGCTACGGCACGTTTTTTGATGAAAAAAATAAAGTAGTTGAGACAATAAGCAACAACAGCTGAAAACATCTCCTAGTAACAGGAAAAACAGAAGCAGGCATGTGGTAAACGAATACAAAAGAGGTACCAAAACACAGTTTATCATGTTGGAGATGAGGCGCTTCTGTTCAACATGAGGAAGCGGGGACGGAAAGGAGGAAGAACGGAACCGGATTTTACCGGACCTTATGTCATCCAGGCAATATGTGGCAAGCTGGTTACACTGTCTAATTCTGAAGGGGCAACTTTAAAGAACAAATACAATGTAAACCACATACAGAAGGAGCCAAACTGATGTCCCAAGTCAGGAATCACACAAGGTGCCAGAAGAGTATAAGACCAGTAAACCTCCCTCTAGCGCAGAGCTTCTGACAATCGAGAAGGATGCTGACAGTTGAAAAAAAACTCATGTCTGTGTGTTATGAAAGAATATCAATAAATGTTTCCGAAAGGGGATGACTCATTTGGTAATTATTTACGGCTTATGTTATGGCTGCCAATTTACAGTCTTTACTGAAGTCTGACTTCTTTTGAGTCACCTTTAATATAGATTGGACACTCTCTATGCAATGTGCAATACTTACATAGATGGTAAATGTTTACCTGCTTGCACAGATGGATGATTAGGTAATTAGTGTAAGTGTGTGTGTGTGTTCAATCGCATGTATGTCCAAGGTCCATAGTAAATAATATACACTGATCAAGAGATGCCCGAAAGTGGATAAAAGAGGACATTAGTGGGTGCATCACTTAGTGTAACGCGTGCAGGAAAATGAGCAGGACTGCAAGCCATATAATGACCCTTGTCTAGCTCTTAATACAGTATGCATACAGTGATGTATCTACAATGGACAGCTACTATGAGCAGATAGCACAGTACAGGTGCTTATAAGATCTGTATGCTATTTCCATCCATCCATCCATTGTCCAAACCGCTTATCCTACTGGGTCGTGGGGGGTCTGGAGCCTATCCCGGAAGCAATGGGCACGAGGCAGGGAACAACCCAGGATGGGGAGCCAGCCCATCACAGGGCACACTCACACACTATTCACTCATACATGCATACCTACGGGCAATTTAGTAACTCCAGTTAGCCTCAGCATCCATCCATCCATCCATTGTCCAAACCGCTTATCCTACTGGGTCACAGGGGGTCCGGAGTCTATCCCGGAATCAATGGGCACGAGGCAGGGAAGAACCCAGGATGGGGGGCCAGCCCATCACAGCTCACACTCACACACCATTCACTCACACATGCACACCTACGGGCAATTCAGCAACTCCAATTAGCCTCAGCATGTTTTTGGACTGTGGGGGGAAACCGGAGTACCCGGAGGAAACCCCACGACGACACGGGGAGAACATGCAAACTCCACACCCATGTGACCCAGGCAGAGACTCGAACCCGGGTCCCAGAGGTGTGAGGCAACAGTGCTAACCACTGCACCACCATGCCGCCCCCTGTATGCTATTTCATTCTATAAAAAGAAACTTACTGTACTGTACAATAAAGTATTTCACCACTGCTTCTTCCTCAGCTCCCACTGTTTGCTAGCACATGCATCTTTTGATTTCTTAGTGCAATCTGTGCTTTATTTTTTTTTTGTGAAATGTAAGTGCAGTATCTGTTTATTAAGTGCTGTGGTTTAATATGTACATTATTATTTCAGTACTGTGTATACTGTCCTTAATGTCTTGCCTCTCTCGTATAACTTGAGATACGCCCAAATTGACTTGCAACAAGTGGTCCTGGTTCCAAATGCGGAAGGCGATGGATACCTGTATTTTATATGCTGTAGTGTGCTGGGTGTCAGACATTGCAATGCACCTTGCTTTGATCTTGACCTGTTAGATCAGAGGGAGGTAATCTTATCCAGAAAGGGCCACTGTGTATGATGGTTTTCACTGCAACTCTCTGAACAGCGAACCTAACAGTTATCCCAATACCTTGATCTTGCTAGCATATTTAAATGTGTACCTATTCAGGAATAGAGTGGTGAAGGCATTCAGAGGAGGACTGATGATTATCAGAGGGAACAAAGGGGCTGGGTACTTGTCAGTATCCAGTAGAACCACCAGACTCCTACACTGAATGGTTCTGGATGTGGCACAGACGTTAATCCCTCTGTATTAGGGGATCCGTCTCCAGTTTGTACTCTTCTAGTTAATAGGTAGATTATCAGGCAGTTTTTCACCCTAGTCCAGTACTCATTGACAGCCTAATACACCGTGTTTCAGTTTGTCTTGATAGTCAATACATGTCACAGGATGTACATTACTCTGATGGGCAGGCCCTCTTACATATGATGGAAATTGCAATACCTACTTTTGGCCACGAGATGGCAGCAAGAAAATAGAAAAATTATTTTCCCACGGTCTACTAGCAGCTTTTAGATGTTAATTCTTCATAAAAATAATTTGACTTGATCCAATGTATTTTTAATACAAACAATTACCACACAAAGCTGCTAGTTTCCTCCGGTTTCCCCCCACAGTCCAAAAACATGCTGAGGCTAATTGGAGTAGCTAAATTTACCGTAGGTGTGCATGTGTGAGTGAATGGTGTGTGAGTGTGAGCTGTGATGGGCTGGCCCCCCATCCTGGGTTCTTCCCTGCCTCGTGCCCATTGATTCCGGGATAGACTCCGGACCCCCTGTGACCCAGTAGGATAAGCGGTTTGGACAATGGATGGATGGAAATAGCATACAGATTAAGCACCTGTACTGTGCTATCTGCTTATAGTAGCTGTCCATTGTAGATACATCACTGTATGCATACTGTATTAAGAGCTAGATAAGGACAGTGGGTCATTATATGGCTTGCAGTCCTGCTCATTTTCCTGCACCCGTTACACTAAGTGATACACCCACTAATGTCCTCTTTCATCCACTTTCAGGCATCTCTTGATCAGTGTATATTACTTACTATGGACCTTGGACATACATGCGATTGGACACACACACACACACACACACACTTACACTAATTACCTAATCAACCATCTGTGCAAGCAAGTAAACATGTACCATCTATATAAGTATTGTACATAGCATAGAGAGTGTCCAATCTATATTAAAGGTGACTCGAAAGAAGTCAGACTTTAGTAAAGACTGTAAATTTCTCAGCCATAACATAAGCCGTAAATAATTACCAAATGAGTCATCCCCTTTCGGAAACATTTATTGATATTCTTTCATAACACACAGACATGAGTTTTTTTTCAACTGTCAGCATCCGATCCAAACGGGATTCCCATTTCCTTTCTGTGGGATCCAACAGAACACGGGCTGACCATCAGTCAACATGTCTTCAACCATGCAGGACAGGACCCAGTCCAGGCCAAACCTCACGGTGCTGGTGTTAATAAAAAAAATGTAAGGAACATGCAGCTGCAGCTCACACACAAACACAGTCCACAGCATCCAGAAAAAGGTCAGGCCTTTTTCTTCTTTAGCTGACTCCGCCCAGACCTCGCCCCCTTTCTGGGCGCCTCGCACTATGCCTTTGAACTGGCCCTGCAGCTTGGCCCGTTTCCTGTTTCCCAATGCAAGTCATAAGATTCACCCGTAAATGATATTTTGAATCGGAACGATATTTATTACTATTGTTTAGATTAAATATATAACGGTTTAATGATTGAATATAACTTGATATTGTTGTTTGTGTTGTTTAGTTTGAGGTTCTAGTTTCTGTCTTTATCCGCTTTCGTTTCAGTAGGCAGCTGGTTCATCCCAGGCTCAGGGTCTCTCTGCTCTTCATCAAACCCACACCCCCAGTTTGGGAGCACCCTCTCCCTCTCCTCCCCCCACGGCTGTGACTGTTACTCCTCCTTGAGGAGTAACTGCTCCGCCCCCTATCCCAGCCCCTATACCCACAGGAGTGCATCACCCAGTGAGCCGCCGCTCCTGCCTGTCCCCTCACACAAGCACACACTGAAATCATGGTCCTAAGCTCTCTGTGTGGGTCACCACGATAGTACAGCACACCGACGATTACCCTCTGACTGAATCAGAATCAGCTTTATTTGGCCAAGTATGTTCACACATATTGGGAATAGTTAGACATTTAATCAAAATAATTAAGACAAGACATAAACATACAGTTCTGTTGATATGCGACGCATATAACCTCTGCATTCACAGCACTGCTTCAGTTATCGAAGAGCAAATTTCCAAAACTCACTCAGTCCGATAACCTAAAGTAATAAGTCATAATCCTCTTCATACGTTGCAGTAATGGGAATGAAATCTCACTCAGTGTTTATGTAATGGAGCAATGGAATTTCGTGAAATTTCCAAAAGTCCACAGAAATATTTAGAAAAACATTCCTGCAGACTGAGTTTTTGATATTTGCTTTTCAATTAACACAATTTTCTTCAGTCTGAGGTTTAACAGAATTCAGCCATATGCTGTTCAAAAAAAACTACACAGAACAAAAACAGAATGGACTTTACATCTGTCTGAAAGGAAAGTTGACACAGGCTGCAGCAGTGAACAAATCAATCAATGTATTAAAGTTAGGCATTAAGTAACTGGAGGCAGTATATACATAACATGATAACATGCCTTTTCTGTATTGACCATATTAAGGACGCTGTAACACTGCCCACCACATACCTGCTTCATTTATTGTTTTATACTTGCAGCTGCTTATTCAGACAGCTCGTCTACCTGTCTGTCCATGTTGCCCTCCCATGACAACTGGTCCAGCCTACAGGTGCCGTCCCATTCCGGCATGTTACCCATGAGTCATAGCGGCACCTCCGGGAGCAGCTCCAGGTGAGCCCGTGCCTCCCCTCCCCCACCTGTCCCCATGCTGAGTCTCGGGCCCCCGTCTTCCCTCTTGTTCTCGCCTATACCCACATCCTGGCCTGTGTCTGCATCGTCTCACCTCGTTAACAGGACTTTCGCCTTCTTCTGTCCTGATCCATTCAGGCCCATCATTCTGGGACATGCTTTGATTTATTTCGCCATAGTTACTCTTTGTTTTCCTTTGTACTTTGCACTCTACAAGTAAAATGAATAAAAAATAGGCATTATTTTGATATTGTTTTAGTACAGTGACACTAGTATATTTGTTGTTGTTTCCAGGCAACACTGCATGCTGATTTAACGTCTTTCCTTAATCTCCACCCCATTGCTCACACACAGCCAGTATCCCAGTTTGTGGTCAATGAGCTCCTCCTCACTCACCCCAGTCTCCTAGTCCAGTGGAATGTCCAACAGCTTGGGCTCTCAGTTCCTGCGTGTCATGCCCGGCTCGTCCGCTCCTCCTGTGTGCCACGCCCCCTGATTACCCACGTGTTTTCTCCCGATTTGTACCCAGCTGTATCTAGTTAATTTGCTCAGTCCTGTGTATTTCAGTCCGTGTCTTACCTGAGTCCAGTGTCTGTCATTGATGTTTGTATGCGTGAGATGTTTCCCCGTCCGCGCTTCCTAATTAAACTCCCGTTTTTGCCTGTCCGCTTGCTCCTTGCACGCCTTGCCCGCACGATCGCCTGCCTGCTTGTACCCGATCGTGACACTGCGCAGCTCTACAACTCATTACCCAGGGCTCTCGCACCCGGCCACAGTGCCCCTCTCAGGCTCCCCGCTGTATGACAGCACTGCCCCATCGGAAGTTCATGAAGCCTCACAGTACGACGCCTCTCCCCACGCGCGCTTAGCCACCACCGGGACTCCCATCACTCCTCCTTCCCTGTAGGGCGGCGCACTTCCATTATTATTACAGTTTCTACTGTCACTCTGTTGCTTTTCCTGGTGCTGGACTTTTGACAGATAAATACATTATTTGTTGCATTCAGTGACAAAAGATTGGTCTGTTTAACACCCTCAGTCTCCACCCTATGAGCCCCTTGTTGGCGGCAGAATCAGGAAGATGTCGGAGAAAGCAGAGGTAAAGTGAATAGTCACCTCGACAATAATGTGGAAACCGCTAATGGTGATCATGCCTGTGTGGGTGAAATGGATCACCACAGTATAAGCGGATGATGATTATAGACGATTTTTCCCTTTTTCTTTATGTCTGTTTACCATCTAATAGGCATTTTTTTTCTTTGGGATGCGTCTAGGTCAGATACGACCAAAATATTTTTCTCATTTCAGAAGTGAAAAAAAATATTGCTCTCAGATTCTGTTCAGTTGTAGTTTTTTAAAATAATGTACCTTGATTTGTGTTTGTTTAAAATGCCATTACCTGTTGCTTACTGGGCCGCTGAAAATGTCTGGCCCAGCTAAATTTCTTGGTTTAAAAATCTGGCCCAACTACTTTCCAGACCTGGACTAGCCCTACTGAATCATACACTAATGTTATTCTGTTATGTGGGCTGTTGTGATAGGGAGATTTGCTGGATGCTGCACGACGGGTGGTGTCCCTGCTGCAGAATGCCCTGTCTGAAGCAGCACCTAGAGACAGTGAGGGTTGTTGTTATCACCTTAATATTGTATATACGCAATCTGTTATTTCTTAACTAATATAATTGTAAGGTATTCTTCTAATATATTGTGCACAGCCAACAAAAAAGAGAAAAATGCAAAACCAAAGGAAGGCTTTCTTTTCTCTTAAAAGTCTTTTTTCTAAACCAACTGAGAGTCAGTTAGAGGGGTGTTCATTATCAGTATTGTTGCTGGCATTTCTGAAAATGTGCCAATTTTAGTCAAGTGGCTACTTTTCAAATGCAGTCCCTGGCCAAGATGAAGAAAGTTCATGAAGACTACATGATAATATTAAGCACTGACATAACAAACAACATTTTTTACATGCAAAATATACAGGAAATATACACTGCAACAGGCTAGGATAGACAAATAACCAAATACACTTGCAAGCCTGACCACTTTAGACCCCAGATTAGAAAATTGGTGAATGAGCATATATTTTTTCCAAGTTTTGTTTTGCTTTCAAGTTCTCACAAATAAAAAAAAAAAAAGATTTTCCCACTATAGCCAGATCCAGTTTCTGTGGGGGGCGGGGGGGGGGGGTGACAATTTGTAGTAATAACTATTTCCTGCTGAAAACCACTGGTAAACTATCCACATGTCTCTGAATATCTGTGAGTCCCGAGACCTCCATGACAGATAGATATAAGTTGCTAGTGTTGATCGGCAGGAAATCTTCTCCAAAGCCCCACCACCACCTCACACCAATCCACCCAGGGTTTACTCCAAATAAATTTGCTGGTAATACAAACCGGATCAACTTGTGGTTTGTGTCCACGTGTACTAGAGACAAAGGCCCTGGTACATTCTGCGTACAACACAGCCAAGACTTGACAACCTTTATATGATGCGCATGGAATCAACCCTATGCATGGAGGCTGCAACTCTTCTCCACCGAACCCTGTAGCCCATTGACTGCAGCCTGCATTGACTATCCTGTAGCCTGCATTTGGTAGATCATTCTTGACAGAAGAAACCAAATTGTCAAGTTCCCTAACACAGAGCTCATACTCTTTTATTCTTCTTAAGATTGTTCTTCTTGAAACACCCATCAGTGTGGCTATGCAAGGCACAGGAAGTTGAGTATGGAGCATTTCTTTCAAACATTGTTCTTCAATCAAAATCTTGGGTCGTCTATTGGTGGCAGCGACTTCCTGTGTGACACATGGGGCTGGACGTTCCAGATGTGCCCTCACAAGGTCAAAGAGCTCTTGCAAAGCCAGGGTGATAGCAGGAGGTACTTCAATGTGATTAGACAGGGCCTGCAGAAGATACAGCTCCTGATGACAAAGGAACTCCAGGTAATCCAAATTTAGTGGAGTCGCGCTGAATCCTATTTCTATTTTATGCAGAAGACTTTCGAGAAGGTGGTATCTGAGCTGTTCACAGAACAAATTATAGTTAATGAGGTGTCAAGATCTTGTCTCTGATCCACACACTAGGCCTACCATTCAAAAGTTTTAATTATGAAAATGAAATGTTTTTGTTTTGTGAGGTGCTTGTTCATGTATGATGATGTAGTGGCTGCTCTGTTTGACCGTGGTAAACCTTTTCACAAACAATATAAGTGAAGAAGTATGACATTAGATCTAAGGACCAGAGTATAATAAAGTTAAATAAAATCCATCAAAAACACTTACTCAGTGGAGATTCCAATGTAGTAGGCAGACAACTTTATGGCTTTAATAATGAGTGTATTTAGCAGCTACAAGGACAAAAGATATTATAAACCTCTCCATTTTAATGCTAATTTAATAAACATTAACAGATAGCACTTAAGGTGGTTTCGCCTATAGTCTGCTAACACTAACCCGAGAACTAATATCTGAGGAGCGTTCTTCCCAGGATTTGAATTTATTAAATTGGCTTTGTGATGTTGTATTAAGAAATTTTATTCACAATGCAATTTACCGTACATTGGCCCATTCTTTTATATACGGTAAGACGAAGCGGGAAATTCGAGCGAGCGAGTGCTGTGCAGACGCGAGCGCGTAGAGGGGATGGGTTTTCAGCACTCGAGCACACGCACGCGCGTGGTTCGACTTTTGGCCCTAATTTAACGGCGAGCGAGTGAGTGAGTGCTGTGCAATCGCGAGCGCGTAGAGAGCATGGATTTTCTGTTTTTATGCGCACGACTTTTGGCACTAATTTAACGCCATAGAAATGTGTGTTTAAAAGGGGAGGAGATCGGGTTGCAGCGCTGGTGTGAGCGGTTTCTCCGGGCAGTTCGCTCGAGGCTAACGTGGCTTTGGGAACGTGGTGTACCCGTCACCCATGCCAGGGAAGAAATCAAAACCGAAATGCTAGGAATATGGACTTCATCTTACGTCAAGCGTTTTCCCCTCCATTGACGCCCATAAAGAAAAGGCTTAAAGTCCATATTCCTAGCATTTCGGTTTTGATTTCTTGTCAGGTAAGTCTTTATGGCCAGATACATTCGCGAGAAATTTGGTGATTTGTGGTGACTGTTTTAATACATTAAGTTGCGTTACGCATTTTCACATTAAGCGTTTTAGAATGTCCCGTGGCAGGTATCCCCTTCTATTGCCCTAGGGAGGGTTGTAACCCTCGTCTGTATATTAATAAAGAATAATCCTTCTATTCCTGTCTCATGTATCTGGACCTCCCCAGCAATTTAACGAAATTTGGTGGCAGCGGTTACAAGTGAACCCGTTTAAGTTTAGCGCTCATACTTCCGTCCATATGTTTAAGACCCACCTTGGCTGACTTAGCTGACATGTCCTGATTTCATAATCTTCAAATTTGTAATCTTTTCTCCTTCATCTAACTCCATGTTTTTAACTTCTTGTCATTTTCTTGCCGTTTGACTCATAGAAAATTATCAGACTTAAATGACACGTCAGCCTGTGCAGACAGCGATTTCAATGTTTTAATAAATTGGCCAGCAGGTGGGGGCAGTGCTCAATTTCATTAATGCCATTCAGAAAACTTTCAGGCTTTATGTCTTAATGAACAGCCTAGAAAAGGACAAAGCATTATATTACTGATGCATACAGCAGATCCCCAACTCAGGCTGTGTTGCATATTCTTAACAGTGCTACAGTATGTTCACACAGCCAGTACAAACAAACTTGCAAGATCTAGACCAGGGGTCACCAACCTTTTTAAAACGGAGAGCTACTTCACGGGTACTGAGCCATACGAAGTTTGATATCAGTTTTAAACGCCCTCCTAAACATGTCTAAACTTCATGCATGATAAACATGTTTTAAATGCTTTTTTATATTCAATTTCAAATCTATATAAATGCAAATGTGATAGATTAGAAACAGGACAAAATAAAATTTTAGATGATGTTCGCTGGTGAGTTGTGCTATTTTATAGAACAGGTCCACGGGCAACTCATGTGGTCATTGGGGGCATCCTTGGGGCACCATGTTGGTGACCCCTTATCTAGACCTACCACATCAGGTAGGAAGGTGCCTATTTCTACCAACTATTCAGACCATCAGACCCAAACCATACATTCAGTCATGCACAGGCACTCCACCAGAGGGCTCTACATTCTGTCCTACATCTGCTCACCTGTTAGACCCACACTCAGTCTCCATCCTGATTTCTACCTACTACTCGGACTATCTCACCAAAACCAGTCCTGTGGCCTGTTTTATGAAGCGGGGTTACTGGCTTATTGGGGAAACTTGTCGGATTTCTTGATCGGGACCTTCAACTGCTCTGCCATAGAGAGCATCCTAACATGCTGCCTTACGGTCTGGTATGCGGGCTGCTGGTGGCCTCCTACCGCTCTGCCATAGAGAGCATCCTAACATACGGCCTTACGGTGTGGTATTCGGGCTGCTGGTGGCCTCTATGACTTTTTTTGTAGACAGTCCATCTGTGTGGTGCTGTTTGCACGAATTGTTTTGGGAAATGCACTTACAGTTTTGCAGATGTTAAGGGTGATTCCAGAAATGCATCAAAGCAACTGAGGAACTGCAATGTCACTGTACAGTTACTTATAATGGGCGCCAATGTAATGTGTAGAGTGGCAAATAAACTGATTCACCATTTACTCTCATGTACATCACTTAAAATGCTTGTTTTAAATGCAAATGTGTGAATGTAAATCTAAGCAGTAAAGCTACAATTTACATTCTGTTTGCATGGTGGAAAGAACATTTAATCTGCCTTTTAAGTGTGATTAGAAGATCTAATGCCTGTGTGCTTGTAATAAGATGGTCGCTGGTTCAAACCCAGCCACAGCACATCTCTGCGTCCTTGAGCGAGGCCCTTAACCCCCAGCTCACTGGGCATCACTATGGGTGGCTGCCCTTCGCAGACAACTTACTCTGTTTACTCTAAAAAAAAGAGAGCAAGTTGAGAGAGAAGTTAAGACAATTTCTCCACAGGGACCAATAAAGTATCAATTATTATTACTGTATGAGAGACTGTCTAATATCAGATAGATAACAGACTCATACTGTGCTGAGCTTGTCTGAGAGAGATGATTAGCAAATGCTCTCCCACAGTATCTCAGCACTCTGTACAAAGAACTTTATATGCTCAGTATCTGCTCCTGTTTATCTAATTGTTCTCATTTTAACTGGATGTTAAGGAGTAAATTAATAAACGTCATGTAAGTGCACATTAAAATGCTTTTTCACTGTTACTTAAGTTCCCATGTGAACAGCCAATCAGATCAGCCTGATGTGTGTCTCTCTGTTTCCTCTCTGTTTCCTGCCCTTTCATCCCGACCACGACCATGATCTCTCACTTAGCAGCAGAGCAGTTTATTCTAAACAGTGGAAGCACAAAAATGTTCAGACTCTTTGGTCTTCTCATTTTCATTAGTAAGGCCCTATAATATAAATTATTTTGGGATTTTAATATTTTCATTTATCTGTATGATGTGATCAGTGGAATTTGGCCATTTAATCTGCATCATAGTTAATAGTTATTTAGATTACTATTATATGTCTTATTTGATTATGATTTTTTTTGTTTTTCTGTTTTTGCAGACACTGCACTGACTACAGATGTTGTTCAGCCCAGTCACCTGATGAGGGTTCAGCTTGGAGACAGTGTGACCCTGACATGCTTCTGTCAAGGAGAAACAACTTTTGTTACTTTGTTTAAGCAAGCTGTTGGTCGGAAGCCCCAGCCCATGGCGAAAGCACTTCTCTACGTACCTGGTGAATTTTACAAGGAATATAAAAGCATAAAACGTTACTCCTTACTGAATGCAGAGGGGAGTTTTAACCTCACTATTTCTAACGTGGAGCCGTCAGATTCTGCAGTGTATTATTGTGCTGCTGTGTTTCTTCATGAGGTCACCTTCGGGAATGGAACCTTTGTCATAATCACAGGTAAATGAGATTCCAACTATTTTCATATTTGCTTTATTATAATGTCAGTAAGATTATTCCCTGCAAAATAATTTTGACAGTTTAGTTGTTTGTCAATATAAAATTAGCAAAGATACCTTATTGTCTGCTTTGTTCCATAAATGTTTTTCTAAACATCAAACAAAAATCATTCATTATTATTATTATTATTATTATTATTATTATACAATTTGTTGCATTTTGCTTGCTGTCAGCCAAAAGCCTAACCTTCTCTTTATACAGATGTTAATGTTACACATTGCAGCCTCTTTAAAACAAATAACATAAAAAAATGTTTGAGTTGTTATATACAGTATAGGACTGTGCAAAAATCTTAAGCAACAAAAGAAAATTATTTTTGACGTTATTTATCTGAGCAGTCAGTGTGTATTCACTCTGAAAAAAAAAATGCATGATTTAACATATGAACTAGGGATGTGCACCATTCAGAACTGATTTGAGAATGAAATTCTCAAATACGTATCCTAAAATTCAGGATTTTGAATACATATATGAACTTAAATTTCAGTTCATTTTGTTAATCTGAATTACATTTGAATTGTGGTTGAAAACAGGTTGTGGCATTGAAATTTATATTTGAATTTAAAGAAGAAGAACGAAAAAGGGTTTGGATTCAAATTCAAGTTCATATACGTACTGTAGGTGTAGCTTTTAACTAAAATATGAACTTTAATTTAAATATGAATTATACATAAACACATTAACATTGTTATACATCATTGTTATAAAAATGTCGTTTTGTAAAGAATGAAATAATGCAACATTTGAAGTGTCACCTAAAATAATAATTATACTGTCATTTTGTGCACCATGGTGGATCTGCTCATAGGAAGAGCTGAGTGTCTCTCCTTAAAAGTCAGTGTTGGCTGCAGTGACGGCAGTTTCTAACCTAAGAAACGTCCCAAACACTTTTCCTGCATCAAAAGTCAAACTAGTCCCTATTCCTGCCATGAAAGGTTCACATAATGTCACCGATACCTGAACCAACCATGTTTATCAGAGGATGCCAACCCTTTGGCTGCAGCTTTCTCTGCACACGCTGAGAGAGTCTTCAGTGTAGCAGGAAAAGATTTCAGGCCAGAAGATTGCAAATTAAATCATGAAACCTTTGAAGATATTATGCTGAATAAATGTAATAATAATGAAAAATTAGCAATGTGTATTGGAATAAAGCATAATTGTATTTGCCATGACGTTTTGCTTTTCGCTGTAGTGCTATGGTTGAACGGAAAAACTTACTTTTGTGTGCATAAGAAAATAAATAGGAGGAACTACGAAACCAAGTAATTCCTTTTACTATGTATACTTTTTCTTTAATGTTAAAAGATAGACAAACTAGTAATGGGCAAACAGCTCTTCGGCTCTTGAATTAAATTATGCAGGTACTACAGCAAAATGCTCAAAAATACCAAAACACATCAAGAGCTAAATATGCAAAAACAATAAATACCTTCCTGTGGAAAAGGGGCAACATAAACCAAATGTAAAGTCACGAAAATCATGAAAATATAAAGTACACTTTACACACTTCATTTCTTTGAATTGAAATTAATTATATTCATCTACCTTCATACATTAATACAAGACATTATATGATTATAATGTTTGTTATTATCATATAATTTTTATTTAGGTATTATGTAGGTGCAGTTAATGTATAGTGTTACCTGATATATACTAATAAGCAGTAATACAATAAAAAGAGAGAAGAATGTCAGCTGTTCTCCAAGAAGTTACTGATTTCTTGGATGGCTAGAAGAACATCGATTCAGTTCCCAAAAATCTGTAAGAACAATTTTTGAGGATCTGTATTTTCCATTGTTATTCTCAAAGGGCTGTCATCATGACTATTTTGCTTTTCAGGTAAAGACTCCAACAGCAGGACTGTGGTACAGCAGCCTGTGTCTGACACATTGCAGCCAGGAGACTCTGTGAGCCTGCAGTGTATGATAGAGACTGGGAGCTGTGCAGGAGAACACAGTGTTTACTGGTTCAGACATGGATCAGGAGAATCCCTTCCTGGAGTCATTTACAGCCATGGAAACAGCAGTGATGAGTGTGAGAAGAGCCCTGAGGCTGGATCTCCTACACGGAGCTGCGTCTACAGCCTCCCCAAGGGGAACCTCAGCCTCTCCGATGCTGGGACTTACTACTGCGCTGTGGCCATGTGTGGGGAGATGCTGTTTGGGAACGGCACATAGCTGGATATAGATGGTAACACCCAGTGTGGGGAGATGCTGTTTGGGAACGGCACACAGCTGGATATAGATGGTAGCACCCAGTGTGGAGAGTATATCTGCTTCAAAGTTTTATTTAGCTTATTCTGCTATTAAGACATTTATTTCTTTTTTTAATGTAATGAATTTTCTAATTTAAGTGCTTAAATTAAATTACACAGATGTTAATTTAATAATTATCCATCCATCCATCCATTTTCCAAACCGCTTATCCTATTGGGTCGCGGGGGGTCCGGAGCCTAATTTAATAATTATTTCAAATATTAATATCCATCCATCCATCCATTTTCCAAACCGCTTATCCTATTGGGTCGCGGGGGGTCCGGAGCCTAATTTAATAATTATTTCAAATATTAATATAAATTGTTAAAATGCAAAATACTAGAAGTTCATGTTAAAAATGGACTATTTACAAAACAACTGCTGTAATGTGTTATCGATTTGATCTTTAACTAATGTAATGTAAGCAAATGGGAAATGTGTCTCTATATCATTATGCTGAAATCTATCTCTTTGTTACAGGCTTTCAGAAGCTGCTGGATCCTCTTCACTCTGGCTTGCTGATAGTTTTATCTTGCAGCATTATTCTGAACGTTGCTCTCATTTGTATAAGATGTAAACTGACCTGTACACACTGTGCAGGTACGCTGCCCGGCTTTATGCACTCAGAAGGACAAAATGTAGATTTTAACAAATTATAGAAATATAAAATTGTTTTATGATAGATAACATTTTCATATTAAAACCACTCTTGCAGGTAATACAGTTTTAAAATCCATTATTAAATCTCACCTTATTTATATAAACCTTTTTGTACTGTAAGATTTACATTTTTGTATTATATCTTTCATATTTTGCAAAATCTATTGAAATATACATGTTGCAATAAGTTGCATATCAATAACTTTTATTACCAAGATCTCCTTTATAGCAATTTTATTATATATGATATATGAGAACAAATGACACGTATCCAAACATGCACACTTAAATTGACAGAAGTCATTTTTACTTTCATTTTTGAGACAAAAAGGATGTTGATTGCTTGAAAATTCGGAATGTTATCTGACCACGGTATGATACCGTGCGAAATTAAATAATATATTGATGTGTTATATATTTTAAACAGATGAAAAGAACAGTGATATATCAAAAGTGGAATGGTCACGCAAGCAAGTATGTAATAAATATTTCAAATTACAAATCGTCAGTAAAACAAATGAACCTCAGACTGATTTCCATCCTGGGATCAGCATTTTAAGTGCTATTTGTGAAAATAGGTAATAGCAAACCGATTTGATCCATCCAATTCTGCCATCTTTGTCTCCACAGTGCCATGACGAGGACACACTGAATTACGCTGCCCTGAACCTTAAGAAGCCAAAACCCAGGAGACAGAAGAAAGACGGGAATAATGACACTCTGTATTCTGACCTCCGCTACAGAGATTATGAATAAAGATGCTTCTCATTCATGTCAGTCACACAGAGTGTTCAGGGTGTAGCTTTAATAATGTTCAGAGGAGGGCAGGGGAGCCAGTGCTTCTGAGACTGAATCACGGGATTTTACGGAGCACCGGTGCTGAGTTTGGTGTCAGTGTGTTTGGGGCGCATTTTTACTGGAAGTGCAAATGTTCAAGCCAGACTGGGGGCTGAGGGAGGGGGAGAGGGGAGCCACAGAGATTATTTCTTCATGGCATGGGGGGGAATAAGCGGCTTTAATGTTGTGGAAAGGCTGAGTTGCTGCAATCAGTTCTTTGATGTCACACATGCTTACTTGTCTCCCTTGTGTACCATGCTGAATGGTTTGGGGCAAACGCACAGGGACTGATCGATTATATTAAACAGATGAAAGAAACTGAATGAAAATTTCAAGTGTTCTTAAATTACGTTTTTCATTTAATTGTGTGTTCTGGATGTATTTTTGAGTATATACATGTACCTGTATATGTACCTGTATATATACCTGTGTCGTTAATAACGATGTGGATAATTAAGAAAGAGGAGTTTTGTTTCTTGCTCCCTGTCTTGTTACTTGGCTCACAAACATACACACACATAGACACACACACAAACATACACAGACACACAAACACACACACACATAGACACACACACACACAAACACACATGCACACATGCACACACACACACTGCTACGGCTCTGTAAGAACACTACCATGCTCTTTTGTGTGAGTGGGGTGGGGGGTGTTAAATAAGATGAAAATGACAATGGCTGTACTTTTGTTATGTCAGTTGTGTTTCTATAGTCATTGTATCATATTCCACAAGCTTTTTATTCTACAAGATGTACAAGCCAGTCAGTGTATTCAGTGGGGTGTTCAGGAGTCATTAGGTTCTGAAAAATGTCTTGCATTTAAAACATAATGTACTTTTGAATACTTAAGTATTTTTAGATGCAAATACTCCAGTACTTTAACTGAAGTAAAAAATTAACTGAAAAACTTTGAGTATTATTTGACGAGGAGTATCTATACTTAACTCAAGTAGTGAAGTTGTGTACTTTGTCCACCTCTGTCCAAAAGTGACATACAGCTGTAAGCTGTTTGGGTTTGTTTGTCTGCTGAGTGCTTCTCTGCAGTGCTGCAGATGTTTCCACTGGTTAGATGCAGCTCAGGAAGACTGACCCACTGACTGCACTGTGCTGGACTCACTTTGCAAAGAGTAAAAACCACACAGACAGAACAATATCTGCTTCTTGTAAGACCCTGTTTCCTCTCTACCTCACCCAGGTCACGCTTTCAAGTATTCAGCCTAAGTTATTTTATCCAAACAAGCCACCATTATTATTCATGCAGCTGGACATTTGACTGGAGCACATGATTGCTACATATCACTACTGTACATGGAACGGAATGTACAGTTTTCACAACAGAACTTTAGAAAAGCAAAATTCTCATCAGTCCACATCTCTAACCACCACACATCCTAGGGCTCCCATTTATAATGGTACATTTTTGTTTTATTCACATTCTTTTTCATCACACAGATAAACACCATCCATTAATCTTACAGCATGTATCCTGGTCAGGGTGATGGGGACGACACCACCTATATCGAGTGTGATTTAAGGCCAAGACCTTAAAAGGGAGAGTCAAGACTGAGGCTTGTTACAAGAGCAGTGGGGCACAAAACAACAAACAACATCATTATGAATGTAAAAGAAATGGATGTATATATAAATATAGGGTAATAATAGAAACAAAAAATAAGAATATATTACATACAGAGGAATATTATAGGAATATTAAAATTAACTTATACACAATCCTTAACTTATACACAATCCTATTGCATGTAACATTATTGCTCATGTGCCAGATATTAGCCTCCCAAAGGAAGCTGCCACACAGGGCATAATGCACTGGCTCAATGCAACACTGCACATCAGTGAATAAGGAGGAACAATATTGCAGATCAGCAGCAGATAGAAACTGTATCAGAAGACAGTGAACAGGGGAAAAGTTCAATGAGCAGAGTGCAGATTATAAAGCCTGACTGCTGTGGGGCCCAATGACCTGCGGTACCGTTCTGTCACACGCCGGGTGTCTGAGTCTCTTACTGAAGGAGCTGCCCTTACGGGCCTCCATAGTCTGCTGGGGGGGTGAGAGGTGTCACATAAAATTGATGACAGCCTTGTTATCAGCCTGCTCTCATCCATCTACTCTACAGTGCCAAGGGACGCTCCTCCCTGATGATGAGAGGAGTCTAAGCATGTGGACATTTGGGATAATGTGAGTTCAGAACTGGATGGTCAGCTGTACGACTTCCAGTCTGTAGGCAGACTCATCACCTTCAGTTATGATGGCAAACACAGTAGTATCACCTGCAAAATTCAGGATCTTCACTGGAGCAGCAGTGATTTGTGTAGAAATTGAAGAGAAGAGGGAGAGCACAGAGCCTGGAGGAGCTCAGTGCTGAGGGTCAGCGTGTCTGATGTGTGCTGTAAGCATACAGATGTCCTGCATTTGTGGAACATTTTGTTTGTGCTGCTGTTTATATGTGTTGTTGACGCTGCAGTCAGTAATTTTCCACTAGCAGTCTCACCTCTGCATTTTACAGGAAGACTGACCGACTGAGAGCAGGGTGTTTGTGTCTCTCTTCTCAGTGAGCGAAAACCACACAACCATCAGGTCCTCAGCTCAGGCCCACTGCTTCACTAGAAAAACCACAAAGGGTATTTTTATCTAAAAGTGGGTGAGCAAGTGAGATGTTATTGACAGCATGAATTTGTCTACTAACATTTTAAATTCAAACCTAAAAAGCAGTATGTCCAGGATGTCAGTAATTACATTTAGTCAGTATGAACAATTTGGGTGCAATAATATAGAATAATGTAGAATTTTGCATAATTCAGTTAATACCAGTAAGATACCGATCATTAACACTATAAGGTCATGTTGCTGAATCTCATTGTTAAAGTTAAATGAATCTACGCATTTTTATACACACAAGACTGTGCTTAGTTCATCTTTCAGTCAAAATCACACAGTGAGGCAAATCTGACCATCTTAATTGTTTTTGCTTGTGTGGAATGGCATCCCATGCAGGCCTGTGCTCTGTGCTTCCTGGGACAGGTCCCACCCTCTCCAGACCCCGATGAGAATTAGTAGTCGCTGGATAAAAGATTGACAAAAGATAAAAATACAAAAGTCATTCTTGCTGTCTAACCTCTGATTACTGCATGACATTTCTGATTTCTGATAACTGATAAGTAGAAAATATGTTTAGTCTCTTGCTTGGTGGTAAGAAAAAAGGAGAACCACAAAGAGCACAGTCATTTTCAAGGTTATTTCTCACTGGTCAGTGTGAAAGGCTGCGTCATTAATATAACGCCGGGCTCAGCACAGTGACTGCACCTGCGCTGCACTGTAGAACACAAGCCAGGCTGCAGACCATCAGCCCTGAAAGTTAAAACAGGACTCGTATGTGTGTCATGTGGTGTTTAATAAAAATTTACAGGACAGAACATAGTGGATTCAGTTTCCTTTGCTCTTACACTCCCAGTCCAAAGTGTGGCCACGACTGCTGTCAATGCATCTGTCTCTTTTTTCACCTTAATTTTTCACCTGTGTTATTCACCTTAATATCAAAAGGCTCCAAAGCAGTACAGTAATGCAGAACAAATATTGTAACTAACAAGGAAGTGGGGAGGTAATGGACAGAAGTGTTGGTTTTTGGTAACTCCACTCCTCTGACCTCCACTGTAATTTTAGGTTCCTTGGAACAATATTGTAAACCAGTCATCACACATCACACACATAAAGTCGACACCAACCTTAAGTTTGACACTCAGATAAGGTTAGTTGTCAAGTCAAGCTTTTTACAATTGAGGCAGTTGGCCAAAATAAAGCCAATTCTTTCTAGGCAGCACTTTGAGACAGTAATCCACTCTTTTGTCACTACTAGTTTGGACCACTGTAACGCCCTCTATGTTGGGGTTAGAGGCTCCACTATTGTTCACCTCCAGAAGGTTCAAAATGCTGCCGCACATGGAAATATGAGCATGTCTCCCCCATTTTAGCCTCACTCCACTGGCTGCCCGTACATTTTAGGATTCATTTTAAAATTCTGTTATTTGCTTTTAAAGCCCTCAGTGGTCTTGCTCCATCTGACCTCTGTGAGCTGCTTCACCCTTACACCCCCACCCGCTCTCTCAGGTCAGCTGATCAGCTGTTCCTGACGGTTCCTAAGACTCAGCGTGAGCTTAGAGGGGATCGAGCCTTTGCAGTCGCAGCTCCTAAAATGTGGAATGACTTGCCTTTTCACATTAGAGAGGAATCCCCTCTGTCCGTTTTTAAATCTCTTCTAATCTCTTCTCCTTCACCTTTGACACATTGTGAGATGTTAATTTTAATAGTAAATCTTATTTTAATCTTAGCCTTTTCTTTATTAATTAATTGATTTTTTTAAATTTTTATTAATGGCCTTTTACTCACATTGAATGTTTTGGTTTTTATTAAATTTCTTTTACTTCGTTTTTAAGTGTGTGAATGTTTTTATTTATTCCTTTGTGCAGCACTTTGGTCCATAAGGTTGTTTAAAGTGCTTTTCAAATAAAGAGCTGGATTGGATTACATTGGAAGATGGCTCAACAAATCTCTTTCACAGAATGTAAAATTCGACAGAGGGCGCAAGGTGACATTCTGTCAGGGGCCCAGAATTTTTAGCTACACCTCTGTGTTACTGTGTTTTTTTTGTTCTAGCCATCAATAACTCTGGAGTTGCTATATCGCCACCTGGTGGTGAAAAGATCAGACAAAAATATGTACACATGTTACCAACAGTTTGAAATTGAAGTGCAGAGTTAACAGGTTTAATTAATCGTCCCCACGGATGCCAGTCATGAAATTTGAGAATTGCAAATTAAAACACAGGAAAAAATCAGGAACACTACAAGATAAAATATTTAGCAAACACTCAATGTGCATCCAGGGTGACAAGGGACAACTGGAGGATGATATGACAATCTGACAGTGACATTCACAGCACTTTATATGTTGCCAAAAACAGAAAAGGGGATTAAAATCAAGAATCAGAAATCATGTATGAGGGTGGGGCTGCTTGGTGGTGCAGTGATTAGCACTGTTACCTCCCACCACTGGGACTCAGGTTCGAGTCTCCGCCTGGGTCACATGTGTGGGGAGTTTGCATGTTCTCTCTTGCTAAATTGGCCGTAGGAGTGCATGTGTGTGTGAATGGTGTGTGAATGTGCCTTGCAATGAGCTGCCCCCCCGTCCTGGGTTGTTCCCTGCCTCGTGCACAGATCCTGCCAGGATAGGCTCTGGACCCCCCGCGACCCAGTAGCATAAGCGGTTTAGACAATGGATGGATGTATGAGGGTGAGTCACAATGACGACAGCTGCTCTGTTGACTTGGTCCCAGGAGTCGTCAGCGTTGGTCTGCCGGGGCCCCCGTCCTGTCTGTGGAAGCACCCGTCTTGTTGGCTGTTCTCTCTGCCTGGGCCCCCTCTCCTGCTGCCTCACGTTTGGGTTGAAGTGGCTCCCCAGTGCTTCTGTAAAGCTCTTTGTGTATCTTAGAAAAGGGCTGTATAAATGTAACATTCATTCATTTATTCAAGGTCCCAGCCAGAAGAGTGCAGTACTACACTGTCCCCCACAGCCTGAATCAGCTGGATGTTATAGGATTAAGACACTTCCTGCATTAGGCCATTTACCCTCAGTGTATTTCCATACCCTGACAGGATGAATGACAATACTATGGCCCTAATTTTCAATACACAGTTTTCACAGGAGTCTCACCCTCATCCACATTCTCTGCATTCCTTATCTCATGCTTCTTTGCCACCCGCATCTCCTCTGCCTGCTTTGTCTCATTTTCCCACAATTGAAACACCGTCCAATTTGTCTCTGTTTTAGTTCTACCACATTAGTCCCTGAGCAACCAGTCTGATCCCGTTCCTCTAATTTCAGACGCATCTGGCTTATCTGATTGGGACTGAAGCTGCTGTTACTAGGAAAACCACATTCGTCCCACTGGGGCAGGTCTGACACCGCGTCCTTCCCATATGTCTCCCATAATTGTTGTACAGAATTTCAGCTGGAGTTCTTTCCCAGAAGCAAGTAATTTCACTTTAGCACCTGTTCAGTAAAAGTCAAGTAGGTCTTTAATGTTATTTTTAACTTTACACAGTTGAGTATAGTACAGTTACAAAAGAAACTGTTTCCCTCGGACCAAGGTGCTACTTAAATTAACAGAAGACTAACACATACCAACCTAGCAACATACTGTATGGTGCATAATGAGCAAAAACTGTGCAAACATTGCAGGACAGTGCAAAAAGAGAGGACAACTGACACCAACGAGCACAAACAGCACAGTAAACCCAGTACTGAGAAGGCGCAGTTTGGTTGTCCAATGAGGTAGCAATAAAAATAAATAAAAGTAACTGTAAACATGGCGACAATAAGATAAAAAATAGTAGTTAAATAATAAAGTGTGTTAATGAGTGTATGTGTGTGTGGTATCAGATTAGTCCCTGAGAGTTCAGTAGTCTGACGGCATGGGGGATAAAGCTGTTTGAGTCTGGCTGTAAAGGCCCGAATGCTCCGGGACCTATTTCCAGAAGGCAGGAGGGTGAAACGATAATGTGAGGGGTGGGTGGGGTCATCCACAATGGTGGTGGCTTTGCGGATGCAGTGTGTGGTGTGAATATCTGTGATGGAGGGGAGAGATATGTTAGGGTTATCTTCTTCTGAAGATGCGCTGGAAACAAACCAGTCTCTGAACACAGAACAACGCAGACAGCTGTGATGACGTTTTACTTGCTGCAAGGTGTAGGGAATCCACTTGCAGAGTCTCCGCAGTTTCAGCAAAATGATGGTTTATTGAACAGCAAAAATAATACAATGTAATACAGTGTAGAGACACACCGGGTACTGAAAGGCAGCTCAGATACAAATTGAAGACAGTTCTTCACCCCCCTTTATACCCAAAAAGGCCCTCCCCACCAAGGTGTTGTGTGTAGGTGTTGTGAGTGAATTTACATATAAAGAGTGACCCCCTGGAGTGTGAGGATCCTGAGACAGGGACGGGACAGGACAGGGTGGAGACTTTTATGATCATTGTAATTCAATTCTTATCACCTTATCTTATCCTTATCACCATAGTGGTGCCAACTGGAACCCCCATTCTCTCCCTGGCTTCCCCCATGATCATAAATTCCTAACATTGTCTGCATTCAAATGATCAACCAAGAACCTTGGGACATTTTTACCACTTTTCCTTACAAAGGGAAGCCCGGTCCTGACCTCGAGGTGTCAGCCTCTCAGTCGAACTCAGCCAACTTCGAAAGAGTAACTCCCCTCGCAGTGTCTTTTATTGAGGTACACAAACAGGATATGCAACTGACATTGAACATTGTTTGTCACCATATATGGGGTGGAAATATTCAAGCGACAGTTCTTGAGACGTGTTATTGCTCAATTAAGATCAAGCTGCGGCAGGGTGTTGTTTCTAAGCGTCTAGCAAAATGATGATAAAAAAAGTACATATTTCTCTAACACGATACTCCCAATGATTTTCTCACCTGTCATCACTATCTGTTGTAGGGACTTGTGATCTGAGGCGACACAGTTCTCAAAGCAGACCGTGATGCAGCTGCTCAGGGTGCTTTCAACAGTTCCCCAATAGAGTGTGAGAATGGGAGATGGGCTTTTCTGAGCTTCCGTGGAGAGTAGAGGTGCTGCTGTGCTTTCCTTACTATGGAGCTGATGTTGAAGGACCTGGTGAGATTCTCCGCCAGATGGACAACAAGGAATCTGGTACTCTCTACGATCTCCACAGATGAGCCATCGATGTGCAGCAGAGAGTGGTCACTCTGTGTTTTGTGTTCTTCTAACGTCAACAACCATCTCTTTGGTCAACATTCAGAGACAGGTTGTTGGCTCTGCAGCAGTCCGATAGTCATCACACTTCCTCTTTGTATGCTGAGTCACCGTTTTTATTGATGAGACCCACAACAGTCTTGTCATCTGCCTGATGTTGATGATGGAATTCGAAATGTGCATTGCTGCTCAGTTGTGAGTCATCGGAGTTAACAGCAGTGGGCTGAGCATAAAGTCCTGGGTTCCTGCTACAGCGTCTGAGCAGTTGCCTTCGTCGCCCATAGCTCCTGCGCAGCCCGAGCAGCCGCCTCCGCTGCCCCCTGCGGCCCCAGAGCCCGAGCAGCCGCCGCCTGCTTTGCCCGTAGCTCCTGAGCAGCCGCCTCCGCTGCCCCCTGCGGCCCCAGAGCCCACGCCCGAGGCGCTCCCTCCGCCTCAAATGACTGTGCCCCCTGGGGCTCTTGTTCCTGGCCCCACTCCTGTCCCTGACCCAGCTCCAGACTTTCCTGCCCTAGTCCCCGAGGAGGTCCCGGACAGTCTGACCACCGTGTGTGCCACGCCCCCTGATTATCCACGTGTGCTTCCCTGATCGTACCCAGCTGTGTCCGATTATTTTCAATCAGTCCTGTCTATTTGAGTTCATGTCTTACTAGAGTTCAGTGTCCGTCATTGAAGTCCGTCTGCGTGAGATGTTTCCTGCACCCCGTGTTCCTAATAAATCCCCGTATCCTGCCTGCCTTGCCTGTTTCCTGCCCGTCCGCCGCTCCCGTTAAATGGCGATCGTGACACAAGGCACACGCACATCAAGTACCAATGCAGCAAATACAGATGAACAATTTAGGAGGAATACTAGTCAAAGGAAGGAAGAAAAGCAGCCCACCCTATCTCATGGTCACGGACACAAACATCAGGGAGTGTTATGAAGAAGACATCACACTTAACACCATTGGTTTTATGCAGTGAATTACACCAGAGAGAGTTTTTACATTCTAGCTGTGTTACGTAACATTCCTCAGCCTTCAGGTTTTTTCCACACAATGCACGACATGCAGGGGTGCCAAACAAAACAGCGGAACTGCAGTGTAGCCAATTATTTGTTTCAGTAGTTTTAAGAAAACTAGAACATAAAATGTTTGTTTTACTTAGTCCACAAAAGAGTTTTTACCTATCTTAGTGTATTTTACATCACATACACTCTCGGTCCGTTGTGGAGTCCATCCCACTGTAGTTGGAGAATGCTGCCATCAGTCGCTTGGTGTAGCACTCGCAGGATTTACCAGGCTCCTGTTTAAACTGATGCATCATGCCCCAGTCCATGCGCAGGAGGACCAGTCTCTGAAGGGCTGTCGCATGGTGAGGCCTGTTCTGCCTGGGGTCCAGCAGGTCACTGGCAATGTCCTTCAACTCACAGTGGGCTTGCGTTCATAGTGGGGTACCGCAGGGTTCGATTTTAGGACCACTATTGTTCCTAATTTACATAAATGATATGGATACCAATATATACAGTAAACTGGTGAAATTTGCAGATGACACCAAGGTGGGTGGTGTAGCAGATACTGAATTAGTGGCTCAGCAGCTACAGCGGGATCTTGATTTAATTAGTGACTGGGCCGATACCTGGCAGATGAAATTTAACGTCGATAAATATAAGGTACTCCATCTAGGGAGCAGAAATATAAAGTACAGGTATTTCATGGGTGTCACTGAAATAAAGGTAGCTGATCATGAGAAAGACCTTGGTGTGTATGTTGATGCTTCCATGTCCCATTCTCGCCAGTGTGGGGAAGCAATAAAAAAGGCCAATAGGATGTTGGGGTATATCTCCAGGTGTGTGGAGTTTAAGTCAAGGGAGGTAATGCTAAGATTATACAATTCCTTGGTGAGACCTCACCTAGAATATTGTGTGCAGGTTTGGTCACCATATCTTAAAAAGGACATTGTGGCCTTAGAAAAGGTGCAGCGTAGGGCCACAAAAATGATTCCTGGTCTTAGAGGAATGTCATACGAGGAACGGTTACTTGAGCTAAATCTGTTCAGTCTCAAGCAAAGGAGATTGAGGGGGGACATGATCCAGGTATATAAGATTCTAACAGGTTTGGATGCTGTTCAACCAAATAGTTACTTCAGCATTAGTTTAAATACACGAACTCGTGGCCATAGGTGGAAATTAGCGGGAGAACATTTCAAGCTGGATTTAAGGAAGCACTTCTTTACGCAGCGTGTAGAGTATGGAATAGTCTTCCTGATAATGTAGTGCAAGCTGAATCCTTGGGTTCCTTTAAATCAGAGCTAGATAAGATTTTAACGACTCTGAGCTATTAGTTTAGTTCTCCCCAAGCGAGCTTGATGGGCCGAATGGCCTCGTCTCGTTTGTATAGTTCTTATGTTCTTATGTTCAACTCCTTCATCTACAGTGTCAGATGAGCAAACCTTATCTCCCCCTTGAGGATTTGGACATACCAACATAGGGGCAAGAATTTCTGCTACCTCGTCCTGCTGCCTGAGTGTTTCGCCACGGCACTTCTTCACCGAGAAGGAGGTAGAGTCGGGTGCTGAATGGTTATGATCCTCGTCTGCAGGGGGGAGAGGGGAAGGGGCAGGGGAACCACTGGCTACTCCTCCCTCGGTGGCATAAGGAGGAAGCTGCTGTTTGGGCAGCAATGCTTGGGCAGGAGCCACACAGTTTATTTCTGGGTATCTAATTAGCGGACACCATTAGGTCCCTTCAGGGGCTCCACAGACAAACTCATTGACAAAATAGAATTGTCACAGAAAAATTCTTTGTCACATGCTCAGTCGACATGGACTGTGTGCTATTTACATATTTTTGGCACAAACGAAATCTCATATGCATATCGATGTATCTTTCGCACAAGTGGACCTCCATCACTTTAAAGAGGGTAAACTCTGATCAGGAAATTTACGACGTCAGAATAAACGGATTTTTTAACAGAAGTAACTGACATGCCCTAATAAGGAAATGCATACAATCAGAATACAATATCTGTGGTTTTTAACAGTGGTAACAATCTGATAATGAAAGGAATCAGATCAACATTTCTATAGCATGTAACAGAGCTTGCTCCCCTCCAGAACTCATTGTTCCAGTAGTTATCTGAAATCATCTGCAGGAGCTATTCTTTTATTTGTATATTAAGCATAATTATTCATGAATATTATTGATTATGTTTATTTGTTTAATGTTTTTATTTATTCGTATTTATTGTTTATAATATAATGTTATATAGTATTGCAACACTTGAAACGAGAGGTACTTGCCTGCCTTAGTGATATTTACTATTGTCTAAGTGTATTCCCACCTGTAGGAGGCAGCAATGGTTGTTATTAAAGGTGCTGAGATTACGCGGCTCAGGGCTGAAGGTGCAAAGTGAAACAGTCATTGACCGTATTTGCCATGTGTGATGGTGTCTGCATATCGGCCCTTTTGCGCCAAACAAACCAGTTCAAAGTACTGTGTGTTAAAATATCATATGAATAAATCCTCTCAAGAACTAAACTCAATATCGTATCCTCATCATTCAACGCGTCTGACTTTTGCACCTCTTACCACAAGGCAGTGGATTACATGGGGAAATTACAAACAAGGAGAATTTAATCTGTTTTTCCTCTACATTGTCGTTATTCAGAATATTACAGACTATGAACAAAAACGGACAATGTAAGAAAATAAAAAAATGTGTATGACAGAAAGCTAGAGTATTTTTGCAATGGTGAGCACTAGCTGGTTTATGTACTAGCTCACACTCAAGAAACAGCATAAATGCTACTCATACACAGTTGGGGGGCAGGGGTCAGTCCTTGTGCCTGTAATGAGGTCACCAGTTGAAACTAACCCAGCCTCAGCACGTCTGTGGGTCCTTGAGCAAGGCCCTTAACCCCCAGCTCCCTGGGCGCCCCAACAGGTAGCTGCACTTCGCGGACAACTTACTCCACAAAGAGTAAGTTGAGGGAGACATAAAAAACACAATTTCCCCACGGGGATTAATAAAGTCCATCCATCTATGGAATATTATTTAGCACTATATAACGCAGAATATAAGAATTACGATTTTATAAAAAGTATGCCAAATATCCATGATATAATCATTACAATGTAAACATTATAATGTAATCAACACAATGGAACCAACTGAGTATGTATTTGCACCTTTTGTTAGTCTGAGTTTCTGTTAGCTACTTTGTTAGTCCTGAATCTATGAATATTCACATTTTTATCGCGTATATTTTATCACTATGTAAAAGGACAAATATATTATCAACCTTTTAGTGAGACAATGTGTAAACGGCTGAAACTACCAAGGTTTACTACTGAAGGAAGGGATTCACCTGAGTTCACCAAAAGTTCATGGCTGAGTATTTTTAAAAAACCAAGTGGAGCTGCTCGCGCCACTATTATGTTCAACCGAGAGGCCAAACGGTAAAAGAAATGACTGTCAAACTTATCACCTAGGGGTAAATATAAATCTATACAAATATCACCTGCATGCACATTACTTCTTTTACAATAACCAACTCCTGATCCATACTGTTAGTCGTGAAAAAAATAACTATTGTGTACATAGAGGCCCTGTGTAAAAAGATAACTGCCAAGGAAAAGATCAAAAACATTTATTTCAAGGATTCAAAGTTTTTATGGTCATGTACAGTGTACAGTGCAGTTCTTATTTGATTAACTTGAATGTCTTCACAGACAAGACGATTAAACAAATAAAGCAGCGCAACATTACAGTAACTAACAACAAACAAAGCTCACGAGTACTATTACAATATTCATATCATTTATTTAAATTTAATTTTACCAAGTAAATTAATTGAAAAGCAGTTACCGCTTTACCTGCTTCTCGGGAGAAATAGCAGATATACAAACGTCATGTATGTAACTAAAATCTTAAGCCAATAAGGGCAAAGTTGTGTCGTAATGGAGGCGGATCCAGCCTGTGCAGCCTGCTAAGAGGTGCTGCCTGATGTGTCTTGCTCTCGCGGAGTTTTGGTACCATGTGACATGGTGACGTAATGCAACGGGCGATAAAAAATATAACCATGATGCATTGCGTCAGGACCAGAATGCATTGCTTTAAGCTAGCGCTGTATGTGGGTGCATGAAGTGGAAAGCACCCAATAATAAACATAACATTTTTTTAAAATGTTTTCTTCACCGGTGCAGT